>NW_006921921.1:2302268-2304457 GCF_000298275.1 Orycteropus afer afer | reverse complement strand
ATATAGGAGTGGGATTACTGTATCATACGGTAATCTAATATTTAGGTTTTTTTAAGACCTACCAGACTGTTTTCCATAGTTGTTGAACCATTTTATGATCCCACTAACAATGGGTGAAGGTTTCAGTTTCTCTACATCCTTGTAAACAGCTGTTATTTTTCTTTCTTTGTTTTTTTGTCATAGGCATTTGTTTCTAAAATTCCAGTTGCTATTTAGTCTATTCAAACTCTTGGTGGCCCATATGTGTCAGAATCAAACTACTGCATAGGGTTTTCAGTGGTTGATTTTTAGGAAGATCTCTAGGCCTTCCTTCCAAGATACCTCAGGTGGATGCAGATCTCCAACTTTTTGGTTAATAGCTGAGTGTGTTAACCATTCTCACCACCTATGGGATTCCATAGCCATTTTAGTGATGATGAAATGCTATCTCATTGTGGTTTTGATTCGCGTTTCCCTAATGATTAATGACATTGAGCATCTTTTCACATGCTAGTTGGCCATTTGTATTTTTTCTTTGGTGAAATATCTATTCAAGTCCTTTGCCCATTTTTAAAAAAAATTGAGTTGCTTGACTTTTTGTTATTAGGTTATAGAAGTTATTTATATATTCTGGATAATAAAACTCGTATCAAATATATGGTTCTGGAAAATTTTCTTCTAATTTGTAGCTCATCTCTTTATTTCTTTGTTAAAGTCCTTTGATGAAAAAAAGTTCTTTAATTTTGATGAAGTCTCATTTATCTATTCTAGCATTTGTTGCTCATTTTCTCAGTGTTGTATCTAAGATCCATTGTTAAAAATTAAATCCCAAGTCATTACTCCTATATATTCTTCTAACAGTTTTATGGTTTTAGTTCTTACATTTAGTTTCTTGATCTATTTGAGTTGGTTGTCATATATGGTAGTAGGTGTGGATCTAATTCTCTTCTTTTGCATTTGGAAATCCAGTTGTTCCAGTACCATTTATTAAAGAGATGATTCTTTTCCTATTTAAAATAGCATATAAAAGAATAAAATTCCTATGAATAAATTTGGACAAGGAAGTGAAAGACTTGTACACTGAAAACTAAAAGTCATTACTGAAAGCTATTAAAGAAGATCTAAATAAACAGAAGGACACTTTGTATTCATGGATTAGAAAACTTGATGTTTTTAAGGTGTCAGCATTATCCAAAGTAATCTATAGATTTAACATATTTCCATCAAAAATCCAATAGCTTTCTTTACAAAAATGGAAAGGCCAATCTTAAATCATATGGAATTCCAAGGGGCCTTGAATAACCAAAGCAAACTTGAACAGGCAGAACAAAATAGTAGGACTGAAACATACAATAAAGCTGCAGTATTCAAAACAGTCTGATACTGGTCCAACAATAGATAAACAGAAAAGTGGAATATAATTGAAAATCATGAAATAAACCCCATATCTATGGTCAACTGATTTTTCATAAGACTTCTAAGTCCATTCATTGATGGATTTTTGAGTGTTTAACCAACCTTGCATAAACCCCATTTGATTATATATGTGGTATAGTAAATTGCATGGTATGACTTTTCTAGCCATAGTCTGTCACTTCCCCTGGATTACTGGGTGGGATCATGCAATTTACACTCCTGATTGTTAAATATCAGGGATATTTCTGTTGGAGCAGCATGAAGTTTTCTTCTAGGAAAGTTTGTTCTCTCTCAGGTGTGTAGAACTCTGACGTTGGGATTGGTTAGTTTTGCCACTCTGCCGGGCTTAAAATGAGCCCTCTTAGAGGCAGAAGGGGAATCTCTCACTGATGCTGAGAGAGAGTTGCACTGCTGAGAGAGCTGCTCGGCTGAGAGATGGTGGCAGTGAACAAAGAGGTACAAGACAGAGAGGCAGGCTTACCTGGCCCACAGAAGCAGAGGCCAGGCTGAGAGGCCAAGGGCCAAAGAGGCATGTCAGAGGGGAGACCATCCTGATAGAATAACTATATGCTGAGAGCGTTCCTGAACTTGAATTGTAGCCTGTTGTTTCCCTAAAAAATCTCATAATCTGTGAGTTTTTTGTGGCACTGCAGCAAATTATCGAATCCAGTAGAGAGGTGGTGGGTGGCATGAGAGGGATGGTTGGTGTCAAGGTTGGTAAGAGGACTGGAGGGTGGTGGCATGTCTGGCCTCATAAGAACAGGCCTTGGGCTGCTGATGGTGATTCTGTCTTC
>NW_006921921.1:2280007-2300678 GCF_000298275.1 Orycteropus afer afer | reverse complement strand
ATACTGAAGGCTATAACATTTGACCTTCATTGGTGAATGCTCCAAGTTGTCTTTATCTTTGGCAAGTAAAGTGTGTCATCTGCATATTATAGATTGTTAATGAGTCTTCCTTCAATCCTGACACCATACTCTTCTTCATAAAGTCCAGTTTCTCAGATTTTTTGTTCATCTTTTAGGTTGAATAAATAAAGTAAAAGGATACAACCTTGCCACATACCATTTCCAATTTGGAAACATACAGAATTTCCTCATGCTGTTCAAATGACTGCCTCCTAATCCATGCATAAGTTCTGCATGAGCACAATTAAGTGTTTTGGAATTCTCATTCTTTACAATATTATCCATAGTTTGTTATGATCTACATGGCTGAATGTCTTTGACTAATAAAACACAGGTAACGATGGTTCTGGTATTCTCTGCTTTTGGCAAAGATCCATCTCACATTAGCAATGATAGCCCTCATTCCACATCCTCTCCTGAATCCAGTCATTTTTGAATTATCTTCAGCAAAATTTTGTTAGCATGTGATGTTATATTCCCCTTTTCCAAGGGTGATTTTTCTCTCTCTCTGAGGTGAATAGTCTCTACCTTTTTTTTTTTTTTTTTCTGTTGACCAGCTTCCTCTGCTCTGCCTGCCTATGGGTAGCCCCTGTCTCTACCAAACTTTTCAGCCAGTGATTTAGCCTCTGTGCCTCAGTTTCAGGTTCCTGAGAATGGAGAGTTTGGTCTAATTTGACTGAGGTGTTATTGAATCACCTGTGGGGGTCACATGATACAAGGCTATGGGTGAGTCAGTGGGAAGCAAAGCGGGGAGTGGTAATTTTATTACTAATTGGGATCACATAAGCAGAAACCCTTATGCTGGCCCTTCCACTGACCATCCTATGAGCAGAGTTCTCATGTATAATTCTGTAGTGCCTACCCCACTTCTACCACTGCAACCCATTTCAGCTGCTGCCCCCTTGTGCCAAGAGGACACAGGTCTGAGAAGTTTGAATTAGATTAATTTTCATCTTTGTAGATGATGTCAGGAGGATTTCTTTATCTTGGTCCAAGATCCAGATGCCTTACCTTCCCTCTTTGCTGTATAATTAAGATGAAAGAGGCTGAAAATTACTTCATTTTATATGAATATGGGAGGAGGGCCTTTAGATACATGACTTTTACCTATTTTGGGACACCTGGTAACATGCCTGAGTACAATTACTGTTTCTTGGCTGGATTCAAAGAAGAAAAGAAATAAAAATCTTTTCTCTGGATATGTACATTCAGGGTGCATGGACATATGTACTGGTAGGGCTTAATATGGTGCTCTTCAATGAATTTGTAACACTAAAACTTTAGTAGCCGAGGAGAACACTCCACACATTCTTCTTGTTATGGATTGAATTATGTCCCCCCATAATATGTGTTGCAAACCCTAATTGCTGTGCCTGTAGTTATAATCCCATTTGGGAAGGTGTCATCTTTGTTATGTTAATGAGGCAGGATTAGAGTGGGCCTTGAATCAATATATTTTGAAATATAAAAGAGATTAAAGCCAGCAGAGAAGAGATGGAGGAAGAGAGATGCCAAGCCACATGAAGACTGCCCAGAAACAGAAGTTCAGAAGAGACAGACCTTCCTCCAGAGCTCACAGAGAGATTTCCCTTAGAGCCAGCACCCTGAATTCAGACTTCCAGTTTTCTAAACTATAAGAAAATAAATTTCTGTTTGTTAAAGCCATCTAGTTGTGTTATTTCTGTTATAGCAGCACTAGAGAACTAAGACACTGCTCATGTTTCAATTTGACATTATTAAGAATGCTGGCTTCCAAAATGCCATTTAAATGCATGTCAGGAAGTATTCCTCGGCTGTCTGTATTGCTTTTTTTTAAGATCATTCAACTACATAATGACTTTTATGAATATTCTCTTTGAAATGGAAAACTCTGCTCACAGTCCAATGAAAAAAAAAATCATTGATTTCAGCGTTCCCTTTGCAAGGTAACATTTTAATTTTGCTGCATTGAATGATTTTTATCAGAATAAAAGGAAAGTCAACCTAAATTGATTTTGTGATTCAGATGCTTTTATAGAAAGAAAATTAAAACTAGGTATCAAATACCTGCATTTCTTATGGGGAGACATTTGGTGGAATCATTGTCGGTGGCTTCTTGAGTAGAGAAGAGATTTGTTCTCATTTGCAAATGTTAGGATTTTGTCTTCTGTTAAATCACATTGGCAGCACACACTGATATTTTGGAAATGGATGATTCTATTTAGATTTGCATTAAAATACTAATGCTTGTATATTTCAATTTTATTTTTAAAAATTAAAAAATGATCTCTGGCAAATTCCTAGAACTCTTTGCACCCTAGATGCAGAATGTAACTTGCAAACAGGGTGAAGAGGCAAAGTGTTCTCCAATAGCACCCCTGTATCTGCCCCCAGCACTCGTCTGGTTATTTTCTTCCCGACATTTGTAAGAGTGCTAGAGACCCTGGTGACAGGACAATGAACTTTTCCTATCGATGCTGACCCTTGGCAACTGACGTAATCTCTCTAATTTAATGCAGCCTAGCTGTCTCTGCATTTTGTAGCCTCTGTCATGGCATTGGGTTTAATAGTGGCCTTGTGTTTATAGAAAGATGGGGGAAGAAACCTATATGTAATCTCTGAAATCCGTGTTTCCATATCTTTCTGTAAACTGAAAAAAGCTAGGATAATTTCAATTCACAAACTTGTGCACATTAGTTAATTTCCTTTAAGCTTGTTTCTTAGTGTCTACGTGTGGCAATAATACTATACTTAGGCAGATGTGAGCACTAGCTGACATTTTGTGTATGTAGAATACCCCGTCCAGTGCCTAGCACGTAGTAGGTTCTCCTTCCTTCTCTTTAGCTGAATACATTTTGTAATAGGATTCAATGACATAAAATGGGATCCAATGGGATCCTCCTTGGCTAGGTCTCTGAAACAGTAAAATAACACACCCCAGATTAAATAGGATGGGAGATGAAGTCTGAAGCTCTCTCTTGGTATCTTTACCACTCTTCAGATCCTAGAAAAAATAATTTTTTTTTTTTTTCTGAGTAAAAATAAATGGCCGAGGAGGCCTATCAGTTATTTGCAGTGTCTGCTGGGTCTCTAAGGTTGTCATGTGTCTGAAGTATCCAACCTAATGCACCTTTGCCTGGAAGAGCTATAGAAAGGCAAATGTTCCTGCAAGTTGATCAGCTTGGTGTAGATATTTCCTCTCTCCCTCCCTCCTTGCCTTACTTCCTTCTTCTCATCCATCCATTCATCCATCTATCTGTCCATCTGTCTGCCTATCTGTCTATCTCTCATCTATCTATCTTTGTGTAAATGTTGATTATACTGTGTATCCAGTGGATGCAAAGCAGGCAAAGGGTGCTACAGGACAAGGAAAAACTGAGAGATGACAGCCTTACAACACTAAGGTACTGTCCCTCTATTCTAGGGGTTTGAGTGTTTTCTTTTCTTTCTTTATTTTTTTGGGACTTAAGCCAGACAATTTTATAATTTAGGTGTAATTGACATAAAATAATTGCACATATTTGAAATGCACAAAAGGAGCTCTGGTGGCATAGTGACTAAGACATTTGACTGCTATCCAGAAGGTTGGTGGTTCAAACCCCCAGCCACTCCACTGAAGGAAGATGGGGCAATCTACTTCTGCAAAGATTTACCACCTTGGTGACCCAATGGGTGTCGCTATGAGTTGGAATCAACTCGATGGTAGTGGTTTGGTTTTTAAAGTGCACAAAGATGCTAAGTTTTAGTATGTGTATTGTATTAGTTTCTTGGGGATGCTGTACTGAACTCTCACAGTGTAGGAGGCTTTAAATAACAGAAATTCATTCTCTCATAGTCTTGGAAGCTAGAAGTCCAAGATCAAGGTCTTGGCAGTCCATGTTCCCTCTGAAGTCTCTAAAGCAGGATCTTTCCCTTGACTATTCCAGGCTCTGGTCACCCAAGTGTTCCTTGGCTTGTGGCAGTGGAACCCCAATCTTTGCCTTCATCTTCACATGGCTGTTTTCCTTTTTTTTTTTTTTTTCCCCTCTCTCTCTCTCTCTCTGTATTTGTCTGGTCTTCTTTTTATAAGGACACCATCCATGTTAGATAAAAGCCCAGTCTATTCTAATATGACCTCATGTTAATGAATTACATCTACAAAGACACTATTTCCACATTCATTGGCAGGAAGTTCGCATTCACAGGTACTGGGGGTTAGGACTTAGTTATACCTTTTTGAGGGACACAAATCAACTCATACCTTGTATACACCTATGAAGACATCACCACCATCACAATGATGCACATATTCATCATCTCTAAAACTTTTGTTGAATACATTTGTATTGTCTACTTCCTCTCTGTTCCTATTTCCATTCCTCATCCCCAGATAATCATTGATCTGCTTTCTGTCTTATAGGTTATATCTGGTGCCTAAGGCACTTGACTACTAACCAGAAGGCTGGCGGTTCTAACCCACCAGCTACTCCTCAAAAGGAAAGTTGGGCAATCTGCTGTAGTGATATTGCCTCGGAAACCCGAGGAGGGGTTGCTATGAGTTGGGTCTAACTCCATGGCACATAACAACAACAACAACAACAGTTTTGTAAAAATGGAGTCATACAATATGTACTCTCTTTTTTACCCTTTGGATTGCCTTCTTTCCACATAATTATTTTGAGACTCAGTCATCCTGTTGAATGTACCAACAGTTGACTCTTTACTACTCAGTAGCATTCCCTTGTGTGGATATATTAGAGTATGTTTATCCATTTACCTGTTGACAGACATTTGAGTTGTTTGGATTTTATAAATAAAACTGGTACAAACGTTTGTGTACAAGTCTTTCTGTGGATGTATGTTTTCACTTGTCTTGGGTAAATACTTAGGAGAGGAATGGTTAGATCACATTATTGGTGTACAATTAACTTTTTAAGAAACTGCGAACCTTTTCCAACGTGATTGTTTTATTTGAATCCTCACCAGCAGTGTATGAGAGTTCCAGTTGCTCTACAACTTCACCAACATTTGATATGACCAGTTGTTTTAATTTGATTTAATCCCTACATGCTTCATAATATGTGTGGTTTTAATTTGAATGTTAGTAACTAATAATGTTAAGAATCTTTTCACTTACTTATTTGCTATTCATATATCTTCTTTGGTGAAATATCTGTTGAATTATTTTACCCCCCCCCCTTTTTTACTTTGTTGTTTGTTTTCTTATTAAGATTTGACAGTTCTTTATACTCTGGAAGATGAATTTTTATCAGATATGTTGCTTGTAAATATTTTTTCCTAGTCTGTGCCTCATCTTTTAATTTTCTTAACAGTGTCTTTTTTAAATTATATTTTTTAAGTTGACATTCAGCAAAGTTGACTTTTTTTGGTTTACTGTTGCATGAATTTTAGCACATGGATAGATTCATGTAACCACCACCACAATCAGGCTACAGTTCTATGAAAAAATGTCTGTCCATCTGCTATCTGTTTTTGGTCCTGCTCTTCCCTGGCAATCACTGATCTGTTTACTGTCACTATTGTTTTATCTTTTTAAGAATGTCATATAAATGAAATCATGTCATATATAACCTGTTGACACTCTTCTTTCACGCAGCATAGTGCTTTTAAGATTTATCTGAGTTGTTGCTCATATCAAGAGTTCATTGCTTTTTTTGCTGAGTAGTATTTCATTTTATTGATGTATCACAGTTTGTTTATTCCTTCATTGAAGAACATATGAGTTGTCACTTGTCTTATGTCTTCTCTTTATTTTCCCTCGATCATCCTGGCTAGAGGTTTATCGGTTTTATTGATTTTCTAAAATAATCAGTTTTGATTTCATTAGTTTTATCCATGTTTTGCTGTTTTCCACTTTATCTTTTTTATTTTATTTTATTTTTATTGTGATTTGGGTGAAAGTTTACAGAGCAAATTCATTTTCCATACAGCAGTTCACATACACTTTATCTCCTGACATTGATGGACTGTAATTTTCCACAATGCAAAGCTCTTTTCCCACTTTCTCCCATAGTTACCTCTTCTCTGTGTCCTTCCCTCTCATGCATTCCTGCCTCCTGAGCTGTTTCCCTGTGTATACATAGCCCTTCTATTCTCCCATGACTGATCTCTCCAAGGAGTGTATCTACCTAATATAAATGTTCATCTCATATGCCTGTCTTTTTCTGGATTGGACTCACAGGAATTCAATTCCAGACCTGAAAGGCAGCTAGGGCTCATAGTCTCAGGGGTTCCACTAGGCTCTATCAGACTAGTAAACCTGCCCCCCTTTTTTTTTTTATGATTTTGAGTTGTGTTCCACATTGTTCTCCCAATCTATCCAGGATCTCCTACATAGATCCCCCTCTGAGTGGATGATAGTGGTAGCTGGGCACCATCTAGTTCTTCTGATCTCATAGTCATATAAGCTGAAGATCACATGGTGTAACAGTCCCTTGAACTAATTGTTTCCATGTGTCTTTGGTTTTCTTCATTCTTCTTTGCTCTGAACAAGGAGAGACTCATCGTTGCATCTAGATGGCTGCTTGTAAGCTTTTAAGATCCCAGCTACTCAACAAAATAGTATGTGGAACAATGTTTTTGTAGAGTATGTTACGCCAATTGAACTTGGTGTCCCCTGTGACTATGGTTTCGAGCCCACAGGTCCAACTACTTGCTCCTTCTGGGTAGCAGGCTGTGGCTAAGAAGTGACTACAACCTTGTCCCTTGTCAGCTGTATTATACACCTGGACATTCTTACAGAACATACAAATACACTTGTAGAAACATTGTTTGCCAACCCTATACATGGTCATGGGTGTATTACACCCTACACAGACATAGCTAATCATTTAGCCTATCCACCTATCTGTCCACCCATATATCAGCATTTGTCATCACTGACAACATAGTACTATATGTTCAAAAGGGTTCATCTTTGTTGTCTGTACCTCCCACGCACCTCTCTGTGTCTTCCTTTTCCTCAGCAACATCATGTTGATCACTCACATTTGGTACCTTGTCCTTCCCTTCACCCAAATCAACACTTGTCTCTCCTTATCTAGCAGTGTTCCCTCCCCTCCCCTCCCACCCCTGGTAACCAACAAAGAAAGTTTCCTTCCATATATAAACCATTCCTTGACTTTTTATAATAGTGAACTAATACAATACTTGTCCTTCTGTGATTGACTTATTTCACTCAGTATAATGTTCTCCAATTTCATCCATGTTAGGTGGTGTTCTGCTGATTCTACATTATTCTTTAGGGTTGCATAATATTCCATTGTGTGTATGTACCATACTTTGGTTATCCATTCTTTTGTTGATGGGCACCTAGGTTTTTTCCATCTTTTTGCTATTGTAAATAGTGCTGCAATGAACATGGGTATGTATATGTCTGTTCTTGTCATGGCTCTCACTTCTTTAGGATGTATACCTAGTAATGGGATTGCTGGATCAAATGGTATTTCTAATTCCAACTTTTGAAGGAATCACCATCCTGCTTTCCACAGTGGTTGTATCATTTTACAGTCCTACCAGCAGTGTATGAGAGTCCCAATCTCTCCACATCCTTGCCAGCATTTGTTATTGTCTGTCTTGTGGAACTTTGCTACTAGTGTTTTCCATTTTATCTTGATAATTTGTTCTCTTTTGCTTACTTTGAATTTAGTTTTTTATTTTAGTCTAGTTTGATGAGGCACAAAAATTGAGGTCATTGAGTTGACGCCTTTTGTCATTTCTCACATAGGATCTTAGTGCTATGATTTTTCCCAAAAGTGTTGCTTTAGCAGCATCCCACAAATTTTGATGAGGTGTTTTCATTTATACTCCATTAAAATTTTTCTTTGGTCCATGGATTTCCTTTTTTAGAAGTGCTATTTATTTTCCAGATTTTTTTTTTTTAATTTGATTATACTCAGAGAACATACTTTGTATGACTTGACTTCTTTTAAATTGATTGAGCATTGTATTATGGCTCAGAATACTGTTTTATCTTGGTAAAAGTTTTGTATGCACTTGAAAAGAATATGTGTTCTTTTGTTGAGTGTATTGGTCTATAAATATCAATTAGGTCAACCTGATTGATAGTTGTGGTGTTTTTTGTATCCTTATTGATTTTCCATCTACTTGTTCTATCAGTTATAGAGAGGAGTGCATTGAAATCTCTGATTACCATTGTGAATTTATTTATATCTCAATGTTTCTCTATTGGTTTTTGCTTCATGGATTGTGAGCCTGTGCTATTAGGTATTAACTTGCTTAGGAGGACTATGTATTTCTGTTGAATTTCCCTTTACTTTTATATTAATATAGGCACTCAAGCTTTCTTTTTATTTGTGTTGGCATGTCTTTTTTCCTACACTTTTGCTTTAATCCTATTTATGTCTTCATAATTACAGTATACTTCTTGTAGGCAGTATGTAGCTAGTTTTGCTTTCCTATTTACTCTGCCAATCTTTGCCTTTTAACTAAGTTGTTTAGAATTTCGTGATCACTGCTGTGATAGGCTTTAAGATCATCATCATTTTTTATTTTCTTTCGTTGGTCCTATCTCTTCTTTATTTTCATTTCCCTCTTTTTCTGCCTCCTTTTAAAGTAATTGTTATTTTTTAAGGTTCCATTTTATCTTTGATAGCTCATTATAACTCTTTGTTTTGTTATTTCAGTAGTTGCTGTAGAGTATGTAGTATACATATGTTATTTCCTTTGGGCACTCTAATTATACAGGCATTAGACTTCTTGATGCTTTCTGTAATACTTTAAAAAATTTTTAGTTTTTTTTTCTCTATGGGGTTTATTTTGGACAGTTTCTATTGCTATGTCTTCAGATTAATCAATCTTCTTGTTCTGCAATATCTAATCTTCCTTTAACCCATCCAGTGTATTATATTATATCAGAATTTCTAGTTCCTTCTCTAAATGCTTAATTTGGGTCTTCTGAAATGTTTTTCTGTTTCTGCTTAATATTTTGAACTTATGGAATACAATTACAAGCGTTTTACCATCTTTATCTTCTAAATCTGACATCTCTGTCCTTTCTAAGTTGGTTTTGATTAACTGAAGTATCACAGTTTTATTATGGGTTATATTTTTCTGCTTTGCATGCCTCTAAAATTAAAAAAAACCCAGGGAACTTTGGTGGCATAGTGCCTAAGGCATTTGATTGCAAACCAAACTCACTGCCATCTAGTCAATTTCAACTCATAGTGGTCCCCATGGGTTTCCAAGGTGGTAAATCTTTACAGAAGTAGATTTCCCCATCTTCCTTCCATGGAGTGGCTTATGGGTTTGAACCATCAGCTTATGGTTAGTAGTCAGATGCCTTAGGCACTGCACCACCAGAGCTACCTAAAACCAGAAAAACCAAACTCACTGCCATCCAGTTGATTCCAACTCATAGCGACCCCCTTTGGGTTTTGGAAGCAGTAAATCTTTATAGAAAAAGATTACCCAATCTTCCTTCCATGAAGTGGCTGGTGGGTTTGAACCATCAAACTTTTGATTAGCAATCAAATGTCTTAGTCACTATACCACCGGAGCTCCTTAGTAATAGAGCTGCCTGTTGTTGTTGTTGTTATGTGCCGTCAAGTTGGACCCAACTCATAGCGATCCCTCCTTGGGTTTCTGAGGCAGTATCATTATGGAAGTAGATTGCCCCATCTTCCTTCTGAGGAGTGGCTGGTGGGTTTGAATCACCAGCCTTCTGATTAGCAGTCAAGTGCCTTAGGCACTGTGCTACCAGAGCTCCTATAGGGCTGCCTAGTAATATTTAATTGGATGCCAGATTGTGAATTTTACCTTTATGGAGACTGGATATTTTTGCCTTCCTATAAATATTCTTATGCTTTGTTCTGTGATATAGCTAAATTACTTCGTAACATTATAAATCTTTAGGATCTTGCTTTTAAGATTTGTTCAGCAGGATGAGAGCAGCATTTAGTCTTAAGCTAATTTCCCCTCTAATGAGGCAAGGCCCTATGAGTGCTCTACTCAATGCTTCATGAATTTTGATGTCTTTCAGTTTGGCAGGTGAGAGCAGGCACCAATCGTGGCCCTACATGAGTGCTGGGGACTGTCTTAATTTCTCAGTGTTGCTATAACAGAAATGTCATAAACGAGTAACTTCAACAAACAAAAAAAATTATTTTTTCAGTCTAGGAGGCTAGAAGTCTGAATTCAAGGTACTGGCTATAGGGGAAGGTATTTTTTGTGAACTCTGGGGAATAATCCTTGTCTATTTCAACTTCTCTTCTTGGTTTCTTGGTGATCTTCAGTCTCTCTGCATTTGTGCTTCTTTACTTCTGGGCTTAATCTGCTCTTTTTATGTCTCAAAAATGATTAGTTTAAGATCCACCGTACACTCACGTGGCCTCATTAACATAACAAAGAAAACCTTATTCCTAAATGGAATTGCATCTACAAGTATAGGAATTAGAATTTACAACACATCTTTTTGGGGGACACAGTTCAATCCATAACATTTTACACTTTGATCCTACAAAATTCACGTCCTTCCCACATGTATACACATTCACCTTATTATGCTATCCCAAAAGTCATAAATCAACTCTAAGTCCCAAATTTCATATTCTGAATCATCGAAGTCAAATATGCATGAGAACCAGCATGTATTTCATCCTGGGACAAAATTTCTTTTCATCTCTGGACCTGTGAAATCTAGAATACTGTTTCCGATGTTTAATAGTGAAGCAAGCACAGAGTAGACATTCCTATTACAAATGGGAGAAATTGGAGGGAAAAAGGGTTCATGGTACCAAGCAAGTTCAAAACTGAGCAGACATTATTTGAAAATCACCCACTGTGTTTTGAAAATTAAGATTTGAAAATCATCCACTGTGTTTTGAGATTATTTGGGAAATGATCTTGCCCTCCAGACTGTGGATATTGACCACACTCTGGATTGTGGGTGGAGGCCCCTCACCTTCAAGGCTCACTCAATGGCAATTCTGCTGTCTCAGCTTTAGGTGGGCCCGTTATCTCAGTCCATCTGAATGGCAATCCCACTTTCTAGAACTGAGGTGATTGAGAGTAGATTCTTAAACCTAGGGAGCCATGGCTCCACACTTTGAAACTGAGGCAGCCTGCTCCCTGTGCTCCTTCCAGCACTTCTGCTGATCTCCAGACTCCTCCAGGGATGGTCTTTCTCTTTTCTGAAAGGACAATAGATGTTTGTAATCAAGTAGCTCCATTGGCCTATTTCCTCCCTATAGAATTCCAAAAGACAGACATATTTCTTTCATTTTATTGTGATGTTGTCCACTTAAGTGTTGATGGCAGTTCTGCTGTGGTAGTCAAGTAGATCCATCACTCACAGGCTTAAACTATGTTAACAAAAGATTGTGTAGCCACATCCTTGTTGAAAGCTTTTCCAGGACACGTTTAAAAAATGTACAACAGAATTATCCAAGTCTTTATGCTCTGGTTTCATTTTGCACAATTCATTTTTAAGTCCATCTGTTTCCTCCCACATTCTACTATAAGTGGCAGGGAGAAACATACTGTCTCTTTAAGAGTTTGTCCAGAAATCTACTCAGCCAAATATTCAAATTTATCATTTACAATTTTATTTCAATTTTGAGTAAATCATTTAGGTCAAGATGATCTTCTAAAGATCACCTTAACTTCTGAAATAACATGACTTTGCTAGAGTACAGCAGTGTAAAAAGGAAATATAAATTCAAGTGCATGTCTGAATTTACTCAATAAAATATATATTTTAATATGTCATCCTGCTTTGTTGTTAGATACTGTTGAGTCAGTTTCAACTCATAGTGACCCTGAATACAACAGAATGAAACACTGCCCAGTCCTGCGCCATGCTCACAATTGTTGCCATGTTTGAGCACATTGTCGTAGCCATTATCTCAATCCACTTCATTGAGGGTCTAACCCTTTTTCATGTAGTGCCTAAGGCATTTGACTGCTCACCAGAAGCATGGCGGTTCAAATCCACCAGTTACTTCTCAGAAGGACAATTGGGCAATCTACTTGCATAGAGATACCACATTGGAAAGTCAAAGAGGGGGTCACTTTGAGTCAGGACCGACTCAAAGGCAATGAGTATATATATATATATATATATATTTAACTTCACCCAGAATGGTATCTCTGATAGTTAAATTTGACTTCACCCAGAATGATATCTCTGATAGTTAAATTTGTATGTCAACTTGGCTGAGCCTAGTTGAGTGGCTGGGCAGCTGGTGGTAGTTGTTCCCCATGATGAGAATCATCTCCATAGTGGGATCTACCACAAGCAGCCTTTGGGATGTGGTCTGCTACCTGTATATAAGGAGAAGCCTTGGGAATGGTCTCTAGCCTATGATATGCTTGGACCCTGCATGTAGCCTTGTTGTTGTTCAGCAGCCTGTCATGCTTTGCCAACCTTGGGACTTACAATGGACTTGAATTAATGGCCTGCCATGTGGTTTGATAACATTGAGACTGTGCCTTTTTACTTGTCAACCTTGGGCTTGGCAGCCTCAGCAGCCAGCAGCTGTCTGAGTGAAGAAAAGCCTCTGGCTTCAGTGGGCCAGGAGCTGGAGGCAGAGGTGAAGCCCAAGGCTGTGGGGCTTTCACCCAGCCCCTAGAGCCTGGCACTTTGAACTTGGACTTAAAGCTTCCAAATTGTGAGAATAAACTCCTGTTTGTTAAGGCCATCCCATTTGTGGTATATTCCCGTCAGAGCGGCACTAGGTAACCAGGACTTTCTCCAGGGACTGGTTCATTCTTACCACATGACCAAAATATAAGAGACAGAGTCTGGTCTTCCTCACTTTTACAAAGTATTCAGGCTGTATGACTTCATCCAAGACAGATTTGTTCATCCTTCTAGCAGCCCATGGTACATTAAATATTCTTTGCCAACACCACAATTCAAAAATGCATCAACTCCTCTTTGGTCTTGCTTATTCATTGTCCAGCTCTCACATGCATATGATATTATTGAGCGTATCATGGCTCGAGTCAGGCTCCAGTTACCATACTGCACTCACTGCCATCGAGTTGGATCTGACTCATAGTGAGCCCTCCTTGTGTTTCGGAGGCAATATCACTATGGAAGTAGATTGCCTGACCTTCCTTCTGAGGAGTGGCTGGTGGATTTGAACTGCTACCCTTCTGGTTATCAGTAAAATGCTTTAAGCACTATGCCACCAGAGCTCATAGGCTCCAGTTAGGCTCAAGTTAGTCTTCAAAGTAAAATCTTGGCTCTTAAACACTTTAAAGTTTCCAGCAGATTTGCCCACTGCAATACGGTGTTTGATTTCTTGGCTGTTGCTTCCATAGGTGTTGATTGTGGATCCAAGCAAAATTAAATTCATGACAACTTCAATCCTTTCTCAGTTTGTCATGATGTTACTTATTGATTCAGTTGTGAGGATTTTAGTTTTCTTTATGTTGAGATGTCACCCGTACTGAAGGCTGTAGTCTTTGATCATCATCAGTAAGTGCTTCAAGTCTTATTCACTTTCAGCAAACAGAGTTATGTCATCTGTATATTGCAGGTTGTTAATTACCCAATCATGAGGCTGTGTTCTTCTTCATATAGGCCAGCTTCTCAGTTATTTGCCTAGCATACAGATTGAATAAGTATCATGAAGTGATACAACCCTGATGCACACTTTTCCTGATTATAAAACACTCAATATTACCTTGTTCTATTTGAATGATTGCCTCTTAGTTTATGTACAGGTTTCTCATGAGCATAATTAAGTGTTCTGGAATTCCTATTCTTTGCAATATTATCCATAATTTGTTATGATCCACACAGTACAATGTCTTAATGTAGTAATTGAAACACAGGTAAAGAAACCAGAAGGGTAAACACCTTTCAGGTATGCTTTGCTTTTGACTAACATCTGTCTGACATCAAAGATGATATCCCTTGTTCCATGTCCTCTTCTGAATACGGCAACTGGTTTTGAATTATCTTCAGCAAAATTTTGCTTTCATATGATATTTTTCAATGATTTCTTCATTCTGTCGGATCACCTTTCTTTGGAATGGGCACAAATATCCATCTCTTCCAGTCAGTTGGCCAGGTAGCTGTCTTCCAAATCTCTTGGCATAAATGAATGAGTGCCTCTAGTGCTGCATCTGTTTGTTAAAACATCTCAAAGTGTATTATGTCAGTTCCTAGAACTTTGTTTTTTGCCAATTTCTTCAGTGCAGCTTAGACTTCTTCCTTTGATACCACCAGTTCTCGATAATATGCCACCTCCTGAAATGATTGAATGTCATCCAGTTCTTTGTGGTACACTGTCTCTGTGTGTTCCTTCCATCTTCTTTTGATGCTTCCTGCATTGCTCAATGTTTGGGCCACAGAATCCTTTTAAACCCCAATTTGAGGCCTGAATTTTTTCTTCAGTTCCTTCAGCTTGAGAAATGCTGAGCATGTTCTTCCACTTTTATTTTCTGACTCCAGGTCTTTGCAAATTTTATTATAATGTTTTACTTTGTCCTGTTTACTTGTCCTTTGATATCTTCTGTTTGGCTTTTACAGAAAGCTGGTAAAATCTTCATTTCTTCCATTTGCTTTAGCTACTGTCTATTCAAAAGCAAGTTTCAGAGTCTCTTCTCAAATCCATTATGGTCCTCTCTTCTTTTCCTGTCTTTTAAAATGTCTTTTTCCTTTCTTTTTGTAGGATATCCTTGATGTCGTTCCATAACTCATCTGGTCTTCAGTCACTGGTGTTTAATGCATTAAATCTGTTCTTCAAATGGTCTCTAAATTTAGGTGGGATATACTCAAGGTCATACTTTGGACCTTGTGAAGTTGTTGTAATTTTCTTCAGCCTCAACTTAAATTTGCATATGAACAATTGATGGTCTGTTCCAGTCAACCCCTTTCCCTGTTCTAACTGATGATACTGATATTCTTCATTGTCTCTTTCCACAGAGGTAGTCAACTTGATTCCATCTGGTGATATCCACATGGAGAATTGCCATTTATGTTGTTGGAAAAGTTATTTGCAGCTAATAAGTCATTGGTCATGCAAAATTCTGTCATACAATATCCAGTGTGATTTCTCTTATCCAGGCCATATTTTCCAACTACTAATGCTTCTTTGTTTCTGACTCACATTCCAATCACTAGCAAATTATCAATACATCTTGATTGAATGTTTCATCAATTACAGAGTGCAGAAGCTGGCAAAATCTTCAATTCCCTCATCTTTGGAGTTAGTGGTTGGTGTATAAATTTGAATAATAATCATATTACTTTCTCTTCCTTGTAGTCATGTGGATATTATCCTATCACTGACAGCATTGCGCTTCAGTATAGATCTTGAAGTATTCTTTTTGACCATGAATGTGATGCCATTCCTCTTTAATTTGTCATTCCCAGCATAGTAGACCACATGGTTGTCCAATTTAAAATGACCAATAACCAGTCCATTTGAGCTTATTGAGGCCTGGGATATCAATCTTTATGTATACTATTTCATTTTTGACAACTTTAAATTTTCCTAGATTTATACTCTACACATTCTACTTCCTGGTTACTAATGGATATTTGTAACTGTTTCTTCTCATTTTGACCCATATAACATCAGCAGATGAAGATTCCAAGAGATTTACTCTATCCATGTCATTATGGTCCCCTCTACTATGAGAAAGCAGATTTTCTCTAGTGATATTTTAAGTACCTTTCCACCTGAGGGCCTCATCTTCTGGTACTATATCAGAGAATGTTTCACTGCTATTCATAAGGTTTTCAGTGGCCAAATTTTTAAGAATTAGATTTGGCCACATCCTTTTCCTTAATCTATCTTAGTCTGAAAGCTCTGCTGAAAACTGTCCACCATGGGTGACTTTGTTGGTATTGGAAATACCAGTGACATAGCTTCCAGCACCACAGCAACATGGAAGCCATCACAATATGACAAACTGCTATCACTCGTCTGCCAGTTGGTCATCCTGCCTTCGAGATCCAAGAAGCAAATAATACTTGTGTCTTGTTTTTATTGTGTCAAAAAAGAAAAGTCTTCTAAATCTAAACTATTTGTAGTTTTAAAATCAGTAAAGTGTGAATATACGGGTAATGAACAATGTTAAAGTGCTTCAGTATGGATTATATTTCAACATAAAGAAAATAAAATTTATCACAACTGGACCAATAAGCAACATCATGGTAACCAGAGAAAATATTGAAGTTGTTGAGGATTTTATTTTACTTGACTCCACAATCAATGCCTGTGGAAGCTGCAGTCAAGAAATCAAATGATGTATTATTATATTGGGTAAATCTGCTGCAAAAGATTTCTTAAAGTTGTAAATAGCAAAAATGTCACTAATGTGTACCTGACCTAATCCACAGTATAGTGACACCCAATGGGTTTCTGAGGCTATAAATCTTTGCAGAAGTAGATTGCCCCATCTTCCTTCTGTGGTGTGGCTGGTGGGTATGAATTGCTGACCAACTTAGCAGCCAAATGCCTTGTCCACTACATCACCAGATTTCCTTATGAAAAGAAGAAGGAAGACAAAAGAAGAACTGGTGCATAAGAATACTGAATATACCATGAACTTCCAGGAGAAAGAAAAAAATCTTTCTTAGAAGACATGTAGCCAGATTCCTTAGAAGAAAGGAAGGTGAGATTCATGTAATTTGGACATATTACCAGGTGGGACCAGTTCCTAGAAGAGGACATCATGCTTGGTAAAGAAGAGGGTCAGTGAAAAAGAGGAAATACCTCAATGAGTGGGATTGACACAGTGGCTGCAACAATGAGCTCAAACATAGCAATGATTGTGAGGATGACACAGGACCATGCAGTATGTCATTCTGTTGTACGTGGGGCTAACAACAACAACATGAATTTATGTTGTTTTTGTAAAGACTTACTAAAAAAATCCAGGTTGTATTTATAAAAATATGTTTTTCTATGTCTGCTTTTGACAAAAGAAATACACTTGTGCCTTGATACTAGGGGACTGTGGCTTAAAAGATTCAGATTTAGCTAATGATTTGGTTAAGTGTTGAAATTAGTTAAAATAGCCCCTTTCTTCCTCCTCTCTGTTCTGCTCCCACTTCTGTTGAATGTTTTACCCCTATTTAACCCCTTTCTGCAAATGCACAAATCATTAATTAGTCTTGGTGAACCTGGAGATCATCCAGAGAAGCCATAGATCATCCTTTTATTTGATAAATGTCAGGGACCCAAGAATCTAGATGACAGGGTAAATCTATGGTCTGTAAACTAGAACAGGTAAAGGGTTTGGGGAAAATGAAAACACTTTAGGAAGCCCTTACCTTGAAGAAAGGCCCTATAAAGAAATATAATCCAGGAGGAGAGGATTGTAAAGATTTAAATGCATCGGAAGAATTTCAAGTGGCCAGGAATCAATTCTTCAGCCCTCCTTAGGAGAGTTTGCTGTACAGAAGCCAGATGATACTCAGAGCTTTTCCAGGTTGACATCAGTTTCAGGTTTATAAACTACGTACAGCAACGAAATGAGGGTCTGAAATGTTGAGTTCCAGGTTTGATGAGAGAGCTAGTGTCGATTTTCAAAAGGAAACTGGAAACACGGGATCATTTCTTAGCCCTGTTAAAGGGATTTGGTCATACTCCACATAGAAAAGATAAGCAAAGCTCTGGGAGATGGTGAAATCCCTGAGATAGGACACACAAAGAAGAGACAAATGTCTGTGCTGCTCCATATGGTAGCCAGTAGCCAGGTAGACAATTTAAAAGTAAATTAATTAAAATTAAAAATTCAGTTCTTCAGTCACACTAGCCACATTTCAAGCACTTATTAACTACATCTGGATAGTAGCTACTGTATTGGACAGTGCAGATATAGAACATTTCAATCTTTCCAGAAAGTTCCTTTGGATAGCCCTGCTTTAGGGGATGCTTGAATTTCAGGAGGTGAATGGTTAGACAGAGATGGAAGAAGAACTAGTAGGTAGAAAAGAGAAACTCAGAAATGTGAGTGGAGCCAGAGAAGACAATGCCTAAGGCACTTAACTGCTAACCAGAAGGCTGGTGGTTTAAACCCACCATCCACTCCTCAGAAGGAAGGTTGGGCAATCTACTTCCATAGTGATACTGCCTCCAGAACCCAAGGAGTGGTTGCTATGAGTTGGGTCTGACTCGATGGCACATAACAACAACAAGGAGGCCAGGAGAGTTGTGAAAATAGAGAGGATACAGAATAGGGAAATGGTGCATAGTGGACAAGAAGGAAGAAACATAGAAATGGTTATTGGATTAGGTGATTCAAGTTCAGTGATGGCCATTGGGAGAGCAGTTTCAGTCAATGGAGGCAGATTTCAGATGGAAAGATTAAGGAATAAATTGAAGGTAAGAAAATGGAGGCAATGAGAGTAGACTATTCCTCCCTCCCAGAAGTTTGGTTGTAAGAGGAAAAAATAAGATAAAATAGTAATCTAAGCCCTAAAAGATCTGAGATATTTATAAGTATATAAAGAGATTAAAAATTCCAATAGAAACATGGACAATTAACATAATGTGGTCCTGGGAGAAGTGGAAGGAGATTGATTAAATCAAGGGTACACGCACAGATACCCAGGCACTATGAGAGAGAGATCCAATAGATCTACCATCTCAGGACCATAGTACTAGGGGACACCAGACTCAATGGGCACAACAAAATACATAAAAGCCTTGTTCCTCATCCTACATTGGCGAGTAGTGACTGGGGTCTCAAAAGCTTTCAAGTAGCCATCTAAGATGCAGCTAATGGTCTCCTAGCATCTGAAGCGAAGAAGAATGCAAAAAAACAAGGGCATTTGGAAGCAATCAGCCCTAGGACACGATGCCCCTTGAGACCAGAAGAATTAGATGGTGCCCAGCTACAAATGCCAACCACTCAGGAAAGGATCAAATCTGGAGATTCTGGATAGAATGGGAAGAAGAATGTGGAACAAAATCCAAAGACTCAATAATGACCAGAATTACTGGTCAGATGGAGTCTGATGAGACCCCAATACTATGGCCCTGGAATACATTCTGTGCCTGGAATAAAACTCACTCACAGGGGCTGCCTCTCAACCCAATAGTTAACAAGATGGACATGCAGACCACTCAACCCAGGATGACACACCCACACACTCTATGGTAATACATCCCTTAGAGCAATAGCTCATGGGCACCAGAGAGGCAACTGAGGAAATGCAAGATTAATAGGAGTGCATAACTTTGAGGGGCACAGGGGGAGGGTTACTGGGCAGGGTGGGGAAGAGACTGGGTTAGGGTTGGGCATGGTAAATGGGGAGTGAAACTAAATGTACATGTAGCGTTGCATATAAAACAAACTCTTAAAAAAAAATAAGGGTACAGATAAAAGCTTGAGTCTTAGCAAAAAAAAAAAAAAAAGAAGACAGAAGAAAAGGAGTGTGTGGAGACATGGAGAGGAAGTGTGGGAAGGGATGCATGCTGGATGGCCTTCATCTTCTTAGTGATGTGTCAGGGTGAGGAGGTTCTCTGAAGCTGAGGAAAATGGTGAAGGCTTGTATAGCCACCATGGTGAGTCAGCAAGAGGTAGAAATACGTGCTAAGGAATTAAAGTGGCATCTTGTTTCACTGAAATTTAGATTTTGTAATGGAGACTATCTGGAGACAATATCTCAATTTGGAATCATGATTACAAGTAAGCATAAGAATTTCTAGGTGACCTGTGTACTGGGATAGTGGTGTCCTCACAAAAATTCACATCTATCTGGAATCTTAGAATGTGACCTTATTTGGAAATAAGGTCTTTGCAGATGTAGTTAGTTAAAGGTCTAGAGAAGAAATAATCCTGGTTTAGGGATAGCCCTAAATCCATTGACTATTGTCCTTATACGAATAGGAGAGAACACACAGAGACACACAGGAAAAAAGACCATGGGTACATGGAGGCAGAGATTGGAGTTATGCTACCAAAAACCAAGGACTGAATGTTGCTACCAGAAGCTGAAAGAGGAAGGATGTTCCCTTACAGTCTTCAGTGGGAACGTGGCCCTGCTAATACCTTGATTTCAGACTTCTAGCCTCCAGAACTGTGAGAGAATAGATTTCTGTTTTTGTAAGTCAATAAGTTTTTGCAAATTTGTTTTAGGAGATCTAGGAAACCAATCCACCACTCATCTGTCAGTTTGTGAAGCTGCAGGCTCTGCCACCGGTATTTCAGATACCAGCAGGGTCGCCCATGGTGGACAGGTTTCAATGGAGCTTCCAGCCCGACTAACACAGACTCGGAAAAAAAAAGGGGGGCAGCTATCCACTTCCCAAAGAATTGGCAGGTGAAAACCTAGTGAATAGCAGTGAAACACTGTCTGATATATAACTGGAAAACTTTATGAATAGCCTTGCAACATTGTCTGATATAGTGCCAGAAGAAGAGCCTCTCAGGTAAGAAGGCACTCAAAATATGTCTGGGGAATGGCAGCTTTCTCAGAGGAGAGCCAATCTTAATGATTCAGATGGAGTAAAGCTTTTGGGACCTCCATTTGTTGATGTGGCATGACTCAAAATGAGAAGAAACAGCTGCAAACATCCATTAATAATCAGAATATGAAATATGTTGTTGTTGTTGTTAAGTGCCGTCGAGTCGTTTCCGACTCATAGCGACCCCATGCACAGCAGAACGAAACACTGCCCGATCCCGCACCAGCCCCACA
>NW_006921921.1:2258702-2277420 GCF_000298275.1 Orycteropus afer afer | reverse complement strand
ATCTTACTGAAGATAATTCAAAAACAGTTACAGCAGTATATTGACAGAGAACTTCCAGAGGTGCACGCTAGATTCAGAAGAGGATATGGAACAAAGGATATAATTACTGACCTCAGATGGATCTTGGCTCAAAGCAAATAATACCAGAAAGATGTTTACTTTTGTTTCATTGACTATGCAAAAGCCTTTGATTGTATGGATCATAGCAAATTATGGATAACATTGAGAAGAATGGGAATTCCAGAGCACTTAATTGTGCTTATGAGGAACCTGTACATGGACAAGAAGGCTGTTGATTGAACAGAACAAGGGGATAGTGCATGGTTTAAAATCAGGAAAGGAGTGTGTCAGGGTTGTATCCTTTCACCATACTTATTCAATCTGTATGCTGAGCAAATAATCTGAGGAACTGGACTATATGAAGAAGAGCATGGCATCAGGATTGGAGGAAGGCTCATTAACAACCTGCAATATGCATACGACACAACTGTGCTTGCTGAAAGTGATGGTGACTTGAAGCACTTACTGATGAAGACTGAAGACTACAGCCTGCAGTATGGATTACACCTCAATATAAAGAAAACAAAAATCCTTACAATGGGACCGTCAAACAGCATCATGATAAATGCAGAGAAGATTGAAGTTGTCTAAGATTTCATATTGCTCAGTTTCACAATCAACACCAGTGGAAATAGTAGTCAAGATATCAGACAACATCTTTCACTGGGCAAATCTGCTGCAAAAGACCTCTTTCAAGTGCTGAAGAGCAAAATGTCTCCTTGAAGACTAAGGTGCACCTAATCCGAGCCATGACATTTTCAATAGCTTTATATGAGTGTGAGAGCTGGACAATAAATAAGGAAGACTGAAGAAGAGTTGATGCTTTTGAGTTGTGGTTTTGGAGAAGAATGCTGAAAGTACCATGGACTGCCAAAAGAATGAGCAAATCTGTCCTGGGAGAAGTACAGCCAGAATGCTCTTTGGAAGTGAGACTGGCCAGAATTCGTCTCACCTACTTTGGTCATGTTGTCAGAAAGGACCATTCCCTGGAAAAGGATATTATGCTTGGTAAAGTGGAGGAGGGTCAAAGAAAAAGGGGAAGATCCTCAACAGATGGATTCACATAGTGGCTGCAATGATGAGCTTGAGTATAGCAAGGATTGTGAGGCTGGCACAGGACTGGGCAGTGTTTTGTTCTGTTGTGCACAGGGTCACTGTGAGTTGGAGCCGACTTGATGGCTCCTAACATCAACAACAACAGGAAACCAATATACCTGGTAAAATTGAGTGGGGACAAAATTTGGGGAAGGAAGGGAGACTTTACAGGTTATCTCATTTGAGAATTGAAAAGGTCCATTCTACCTTTTATAGAGTTAACTCTGATTGTCACTTCCTGCCTACTCAATGAGGTTATTTGAAGTGAAGCAGTTTTTGGTAAGAGAATGTTCAGAGAATCATTTGGACAAAGCAGCCATTTAGCCATTGATTGGGAATGCTATGAGTAGGGTGAGCATGCCCGAAGGAGTGTGTTAGCTTAGGTTGGTGCCAGAGTGTCAGAGTATTAGAAAATTCTCAGCCAGAGTGATATTGCCTTAATATTAAACCATGTTTAATATTAAATTTAATATTAAATTTAATATTAAAATTCCCTGCCCTTCTAGGTTCTTTGATTCTTCTGCCTCGTCCCTAGCCCTCCAACTGGGATTTATAAGCTTCCATTTAGGAGCAAACTTTTGAGCTGTGTACCAAGGGCAGAAAGAGCCTGGTGGCTCAGTGGTTAAGCACTCCGCTACCAACCAAAATTTGGCAGTTCGAACCCACCAGCCACTTCAGGGAAGAAAGATGTGGCAGTCTGCTTCTATAAAGATTACAGCCTTAGACACAGTATGGGGCAATTCTGTTGTGTTCTATAGGGTCTCTGTGAGTTGGAATGGACTCAACAGCAACAGTTTTGGACCAAGGGCAGAAAGCACCTGGCATAGTCTATTCCTGTAGGCAGTTACTACTCATTTACAACTAACTTTGTATTTTTTGGTTTGGTTCCTCATTGCATAATTTTTTTGGCTGTAAACCAGTCAGACCAGTATAACCAAAACCCATGGCCATTGAGTTGATTCTGACTCATTGACCCTAAATCAGACCAGCAGCTCTACTTTAATATGATTCCAACCAACTCCACACAATTCAGCTGTAACCCTGAGTGGTGATATTTTTGAGCATCCAGCAGAAGTAGTTTCCTTAAGAGCAATTTCACTGGTGCTCCCCCAATATGCTGTTCATAGTAGAGACACTTCGGTGATGCCTCTATCCTTCCATCAGGGATTATACCTAGAAATAGGTTTGATGTTTGTCAACAGGACAAAAGAAGGATGTTAGGGACTTGAGATTCTTTTGGTCAACCAAGTTATTGTTAATTCCTTCAGGATAGGAAGCAGAAGGAAATTTGTGTTTCTAATGCATTGTTTGAACTATGAAGACAGCCACATCAAGCTGTTTATTTTTTTCCACCAAAACTAAAACCAAACCCACTGCCTTCGAGTTGGAACTGACTCATAGCGACCCCTCCTTGGGTTTCTGAGGTGGTATCACTATGGAAGTAGATTGCCCAACCTTCCTTCCAAGGAGTGGTTGGTGGATTTGAACTTCCAGTCTTCTGGTCAGCAGTCAAATGTCTTAGGCACCATGCCACCAGAGCTTCTTATTTTTTCCAGGGATGCATTTTTCATGTTTTGTTAGTTGATGTTTATGAATAAAAGACTGCTCCAAATAAGAGGATAAACCTACAACCAACTTCCTTCATGTTCCATCTCAGTGTTTATCAAATGTTCCTCTAAGCCTGAAGTTTCATGGTGCCTAGGATTAAGTAGATTTGATACTTACAGGAGATATGCATTGATTGCAACTCAAATATAGTTACATTTTATAGATCTATGATCTCTTAGGCACCATATTAGGAAGTTTGCACCACTTATTTTTCAAACTACAAAACTCATAAATGGGGTATTATTGTCACACACACCCCTCACCTTTTGTAAACAGATGAGGAAACTGAGGCACAGAGGTATGAATAGACAGCTAGTTATCAATGGTGGGACTAGGATTGAAATTCAAGGGTAAATAAATTCAAAACTGTTGCCCTTGAGTTTTCTGCCCAAAAGGGGTGCAGAAAATGTCAGATGAACTGCTCCATAACCAAAAATGGAACATGATTCTTTATTGCAGTTGGAATTTTAGAGCAAGGAGGCATAAAGACTGTAATTATAGGCCACTGATGGTCAGAGGGACAAAACTTGTGAAAGCTGCAACCTGTGTAAGACAGAAACCTGTCAGAGAAGAAAACAAAAATATTTTCTACTCACAGAAAGCGATGGAAAAGTGATAAATCTGTACAGTGTGAAAGGGGGGAAATTTATGAGACCCAGAAAAACAAGGTGGTCCTGTCAAGTTCTGGCTCTCACAGGCTTCACTGTCAATGATAAGAAGATGGAACTAGATGATATCTTCAGTATCACCTTATAATGTCCATTGGCAAAAGTTCTCAAACTGTGATCTACAAAATGCCCATGGTTCCTAGGCTAATCTCATTCAAGATTTTTAAAAGCATTTACTCAAAAAAATACTTGGGGAAAGTTTATACACTTTATCTCCACTACCTTTCTGGGTACAGAGGTAAGTATTGAAGATACAGTGAACAAAACAGAAGGAATTCCTGTCTTCAATGAGCTTGTAGTCTCAAAGAAGATGTAGCTATTATTCCAACTGATTACAAGTACAACAGGAAAAAGGCAGCCATCATTGTGTCGGGCACAAATTCATGTTTTGCTTTTGAGACTTCCCCCAGTTGCCTCATTAAATCAGCACTCCTCTGTTGATTAATTCTGGTGAGGGATTTCTTTTTCAGACATGAATAGGAAGGAGGGGGGGGGGGTCTGGGGACTCCTGTCATGGTACCATGATCTGCAAACTGAAGATATTTGAGAACCACTGACCTATAGCAAGACTCTTTGAGCATAGCATTAGAGAACATTTCAATTCCCTGTTTCTTTTTCTCAGGGTCTCTACATCTATATGCAGATGATATGAAGGCCAAAGTCAGAAAGCAGTTTTCTTCAAAACTTAGGAGGGACACATTAGTGTGGCCTTGCTCCAGAAAATGCAAAAAATGATGCAAATTACATATTTTCCTCTTGAACCTCATATGTTAAAGAAATCTTTATTTCCTGACAGTGCAGAGATCTTTTTCCATTAGGGAGCTGATCTATCTTTTAAAGCTCTTAGTTTGGGGATAGTGAACCTCGACTCTTGATTGGGTTTGTAAATCTTCATGCTAAAAGCCTCATCTATATTTTTTTGCTGGAATAAGGAGGTAAATGTTTATTTCAAGAGACCAAAAAGCACATCCTGCTTGAGCCAGAGCCCAGTGGTACTCACTAACCATTTATGCTCACTCTTCTGTATCAACGGCTGAAAGAGTCACTGTTGTTTGGCTCAGACATCCAAATCTTTATGTGAACTGAATTAATCATTTTGAAAGAAGGAAGATTAAAGGCATTTTATTAAAAATAGTGTGTTTGACTGTGAAAACTGGGCTTCTCCCATCAGCTCACTGTGTCTCTCTCTCACACAGAAATACAGTTTACTCCCAAATGCTATGGACTCTAGACCGTCACTTACTTGAAAGGAGGCAAAGCAAAGGAACAGAGCTTGAAGCTGGTAAAGAAAAAAAAAATCCCAACTTTTGTTAATGTATAGGCATTCAACTCCCACTGTTCATTAACACACATATTGCTAATGCTTGGCAATGAAGCGGACATTTTTCTTGAGTGGGGTCGAAAAACTAATTATTCGCCATATGGTGGTTGGCTCAGCAACAATTGCTGAAGCCGTGGAAGCAAAGGGAAATTGGCCGAGAGATTTCTTTGGGCAGTTTGCACAGCCCTGACTCTCTTGACACATGCCATCCATGTGGCCTCTGGATAACAGATGGGCCGGGGCTGGGAACGGAGGGAAAAGCATGGCTGGGACCTGGTGGCAGCCCCTGTCTCTTTATCCT
The DNA here is from genome assembly GCF_000298275.1 of Orycteropus afer afer. Taxonomy (NCBI): domain Eukaryota; kingdom Metazoa; phylum Chordata; class Mammalia; order Tubulidentata; family Orycteropodidae; genus Orycteropus; species Orycteropus afer. The sequence goes on along the minus strand of NW_006921921.1, from coordinate 2,272,367 downwards.
TCAGAATGACTTTGAATCACGTGGTATGCGAAAATAACAAGTAGGGGATTGTCCTCAGAGGATTTCCCTGCCTTCTTTTATAAAGCCACAGCGTAATTTTGACTGCCTTTTCGTATTTTGTTTATTAAAGGGATCAGGGTTTTAGATGAAAGAGATTACTTGGTTGTGGGTAGGGTCTGGCTATGCCAATGACACTTGCTCATTGTCAGCAGGAAAAATGCTGGCAGTTTGATAAGGGATAAGAAAATAGAGGGTTTTTTAAATTAAAATTTAAATTATTCCTTATTTGTTCTTTTCCCATTGGTAAATCTTACATAGGCAAGTTAAGATAAGAGCGGGTTGAGATTCAGGATACTCAAACCTCCTGAAACGAGTTACTGTAGTATTTTTTTGTTGTTGTTAAATTTTTTTTTTCTTTTCTAGAAGAAAGGCTGAGAGTAATATGGTATTGTGCAGGCACAATTTGTGTGCTTTCTGGATTTTACATTGTAAAAAAAAAAAAAAAATAGAAGGTGGCTAAAATTGCCAACTAGAGATTAACTGGACATTTGTATGCATAAAAACACAGGTTAGGCTAAACTTGTTCATACTCAGGAATCTAAATTTTAATTGAGTAGCTCATTATAATTTGGATACTGGAGTTAAAGATCTGGAGGGTACTTACACTGCAGTTCTTACTTTTCAATGTAGCTCAGGTACTCATCCTAAATATGACTCATTATTCTTGGTCTTAATTTGGAACTTGGCTCTCAGCTGACTCCCCACAGAGAGAAAACACCCTGGATGCCAACTAGAGCGGCTCTCATTTAGGGAGCTTTTAATAGCAAACATGCTGAGTGATTTTGAAATATAAGAATTATAGGGCTTTTTCTTTTCTTTTGAAATTTTGAAAGTCTATCATTGAAAGTTTGGTCCTAGTATAACATGATCATATTAAAAGAGGACCTTGGGAGTTTTTCAGCTTGCCTTGGGTGTGCTGTTCTGAGTTTTCAGTCAGACCACAGATTAGCAATTATAGCTGAAAAAGGAAAACTGGTTTTTATTCTTTTACATGTTTCTTTCTTGCTTCTGTAATTTATTTTTGCTTTTCAGTAAGTCTACTCTAGATGTTTTCAAAAATGAAGCTATGTTCCCTAGAGTGAGCTTTATAATTCCTTGTCATGTCAGTTAAAGTTTCTAGTACCTGTACAATTCTGATTTCTAGTATCAGTAGTAATAATAATGACTGACAATTACTGAGCACTTACTGTTTGACAAGGACTTTATAAGAACTTTACAAATATTATCTCATGAAAAGACTTGGTGATCGGCTTCCATTAAGATGGCAGCCAAGAAACCCTCTGGAGTCCTACTCTGTGGTGCGTGGGGGTCTCTCTGAGTTGGAATCAACGGCAACTAACAACAGGTACAGACTCAGGACTGTGGCTACAATAGGCTCAAACAACGATCGTGAGGATGGCTCAGGACCAGGCAGTGTTTTGTTCTTCTGTACATAGGGTCACTGTGAGTCAGAACTGACTGCACTGCACTATAACAACAACCACCACCTATGGGTACACATAGGGAGCCTGAGATAATTTACTTAAGGTCACAAAGCCAAGAAAGGGTGGAGAAGCAATTTAAACCTAGGTTTGTCTGATTTCAAAATCCATCATCTCATTCACTGTGTTACCTCCTTCCTGTAGTGACATTAGGGTTCACGGTAAAGATATATGTTTTGTTGTACTTAGTCAACTTCAAGTTGACCCAGGCTAGTCCACCGTTGTGTCCAACTGGCTGAAATGTTGCCCTGTCCTATGTCTTCTTCGTGAGTGCCGGTATGCTTGAGTGCACCATTTCTGCCACTGTATGTTTTGAGTGCCTTCCAACCTAGGGAACTCACCTTCCAGCACTCTATTGGACAATATTCTGTTGTAATCCACAGGATTTTCATTGACTGATTTTCAGAAGTAAATTACCAGGCCTTCCTTTCTAGTCTGTTTTAGAAACTCCACTCAAACCTGTCCATCATGGGTGAGGCTACTGGTATCTGAAATACCAATGGCATGGCTTCCAACATCATAGCAACATTCAAGGCACCACAGTACAACAAACTCACAGATGGGTAGTAGAAGAGACATAGAACCCACTCAAGTTATAGGTAGAAGTCCATCACTTCATTCTTAAATTTATGTATTTTTCCTTTACGACATGATGAGATAAAACTCATTCAGCATTTCAAATGCTCATTCCTTACCATGTGAAATTTCTTTTTGTGTACCAAGCATGCTGTGTACCTGTTATGCAATTGGAAGTGGATTCCTAAATGTTTATTTAATTCTCAAAACAGGGAGGCAGGCCTTTTAATCCAGGACTGGCCATCATTTTCTAAAGGGAAGTAGAGTAAATATTTCAGGCTTTGCATGAAATAGGTAGACCAGATTTGGTGCATGGGCTGTAGCTTGCTGACCCAATGCATTATTGGGCAAATGTTCTATTTCTCTCAAAGAACTATTAACATTATTTCTAGCTAGGTCACTTTCCATTACAGCCTCTTTTGGTTCTGCTGAGTCCACTGTTAGGCTTTTCAAAGCTAATGTTCTCTAGCCCCTTGCTACTCAAAGAGCAGTCCAAGGCCTCACCTGAGAACTGTCAGGAATCAGTATATCACAGGCCTTGCCCTCTACTGAATCAGAATCTGCAGTTACACACACACAACGAAGAACCGAACCAGACCACATAGCTCACTCAGAAACACTGAGGAACTAGTTCAAGGCCACATGGTGTGCTGGTTCAGTTTGTGTGTCAACTTGGTTGGCCTGGTTGAGTGGCTGGGCAGCTGGATGCAGTATTCCCCATGATGAGACTGGTAATCAACTCCATGGTGGAATCTACTGGGAGCAGCTGAGGAGCTGCCTTAGGGAATGTGGTCTGCTTCCTGTATATAAGCAGAAGCCTTGGGGAATGGTCTCTAGCCTGTGGCATGCTTGGACCCTGCATGTAGCCGTGTTGTTGTTCAGCAGCCTGCCATGCGCTGCTGACCTTGGGACTTACAATGGACTTGAATGAATGGCCTGCCATGTGGTTTGGTAACATCAGGACTGTGCCTTTTTACTTGTCAACCTTGGGCTTGGCAGCCTTAGCAGCCAGCAGCTATATGAGTGAAGAAAAGCCTCTACCTTCAGTGGGCTGGGAGCTGGAGGTAGAGCTGAAGCCCAAGGCTGAGGGGTTTTCACTCAGCCCCTAGAGCCTGGCACTTTGAACTTGGATTTAAAGCCTCCAAACTGTAAGAGAATAAACTCCTGTTGGTTAAGGCCATCCCATTTGTGGTATATTCTTGTCAGAGTGGCACTAAGTAATCAGAACACAGGGTAAATAAGACACCACACCAGTATTTCCCTCCAGGTCTATGTCACTAATTGTCTTGTTCTTAACTACCTTTGATCTGTTTCTATATCTACAACTCTAGGATTAGAGGATCCCAATAATAATCTTCCCAAGCCAAAGCCAATATTTTCAGGATGACTTTTCCACTGATGAAATGGGAACTCAGACTGAGGTATTTCTTAGCAATAAATCCTGTTGATGCTTCCAATGCAATCTCTTGTTCTTTCCATATATTTCTATTTTCAAGTCTCACTGATTTGAATTGCTATCGACTCACAATTCATTCATTTAAAGAATATTTGTTGAGTGCCTAGCATGGAACAGGCATTACTGTAGATGCTCAGAATAGAATGGCAAACAAACTAGACATAGTTTCATCCTTTAAGGAGGAGGCTCCATCCCAGGGAGGCAGACAGATAAACACATAAACAAATAACACACAAACACATTTTTTAGGGATGAGTGCTATTGAGAAAATTAAATGGGCAAATTATATATAGAGTAGTCCTTTAGTGGTGCAAATGATTAAAGAACTTGGCTATTAACTGAATGTTAGAGGTATGTGTCTACTCAGAGCCTCCTTGGAGGAAAGGTCTGGTAATCCACTTCACAAAAATTAGCCATTGAAAATCCTATGAGCACAGTTCTACTCTGACCCACATGAGGAAGTTGACTCTCCAGCAACTGGTTTTATTGGTAGAGACTCAGGTTGCTTTTTGAGTTTGGGTGGTTAGTTTTAGACTGTCTTTTGTTGATATCAACTTGGAAGGAAGTGGTGGGTTTTTTTTCTTTTTTTTTTTTTTTTTTTTGGGTTTAGGCTCTGGACACAGCTTGCCCAGGCTCTGCATAATTGAGCCCTGCTCATCTCTCCTGCCTCCTGTTCCCTTCCTCTTGCCCCATGCTGTTGTCCCCTCTTACTGTCCTCCTTTAAGTTCAACATCATCTCACTTGTCTCCATGCTTTCACAGTGTAGTTCCATCTGCATTCTGAAGCTTTCTACTGTTTTCATCAATGAACGAGGATGTATGTTCCTCCTACATTTGCCTTTAGCTCCTTGGACTTATCTTTTCTTCACACTGCCCACATTGTGTGAATTGTCATCTCTGCCATACTGCATGTCCAATGACCACAGGGCCTTGTACATGTCCAGTGAAAACAGGGCCTTGTACATCTCTTACCACATAAGAGTCATGAAAGCATTTGACGAAGAATTAATGAATAATTCCTCACAGTTGAAATGGTTGATGACTATATCAAGGTCAGTTATGAAGTATTATATTTTTTACATGGAGAATTGGCTTGTTTCATTAAGGAAGATAGCAGGTATGCATCTTGAATATCATTCCAGGTCCTTTAACAGCATTAATAATGTACTCCATACATTTTTAAGATAAATATATCAATTACTGGATAATGGACTTCAGTTTCATTAGCTTTATCAGGTATTTATTAGGTATGAGAACTGTCTCCAAAAAAATGGATTATGCATATTAGTCACATTTTTATATTCTATGGACTTCATTGTCAATAGAAGTGGTTCTACAGGCAAATCTAGCCCCCACATATGCTTGGTTTACCTAGGGTAGCAGTTCATAAAGAAATGTATCTATGTAGGTATTAAGATATTTGTTATTGTTTTTGTTTTCAGAACAAGCAACTTACATACTTATGTTTGTGTTGTCTCCTTGGCCCCACGGATTTTGAGTGTGCAATTTCAAAGTTGGGACAAGAAATATGGACATGATACTATAAATGAGAGCAAGAGCAATGCATTCTAAGATTTATAAGGAACTTTATTGCACATTGTCATTGAACCTCATGGCAAGTTACTGAGATAGATGGGAATAAGAAACATTGTTTTATAGGTGATATGACTAAGGCTCAGAGAGTTTCATTTCAGTTTATCTATAATGGATGAGCTAGTATTTATTCCCAGGTCTATTGTCTTCACATTTGGTTAGAAAACTCTATAACAATAATAGGTAGAGTTAATGGGCTCTTGTTTTTCCAAATATGTATTGCCCTTACATGTGGGAGGATTATATCTTTCTATGTCATTGATGGGAGCTCTGATGGCATAGTACCCAAGGCATTTGACTGCTAACTAGAAGTCTGGCAGTTGAAACCCACCAGCCACTCCTCGGAAGGAAGATGGGGCAATTTACTTCCATAGTGATACCACCTCAGAAACCCAAGGAGGAGTTGCTATGAGTCAGATCCAACTCGACAGCAGTGACTTTGCTTTTTCCAGTATGTCATTAACATCAGGCTTGGCCATGTGACTTGCCTTGGTCAATGAAGTATGAGCAGAAGTGTGTCAGTTCTGAGCAGATACTGTAAGAGTCATCATGTAGCTCTGCCATGTTGCCTTTTCGTGATGTCATAAGATCAGCAATGTCCCAAATGGAGACTGTGCCTTCTGCATGAGACCCAAAGGGAAGTCAATATGGAGCAGAGCTGTAGCTGAGCTGCTGAAGAACATGAATTTGAGTGAAAACAATTCTTTGCTTTTGTTAACCACTGAAATTTCGAGGTTGTTTGTTACTGTAGTATAACCTAAACTTAGGCTGTGTAATAAATATAACTTGAAACCAGATGCTAGGTGATTTCCAAAAAACAGTAAGATCCATAAGAGTAGTTTGGAGAATTAAAAAGATGTATGTGAGCTGCATACATCTCAACATAAAGAAAAGAAAAATCCTCACAATTTGACCAATAAGAAACATCATGATAAAGACAAAAAAGATTGAAGTCATCAAAAATTTCACTTTACTTGAATCCACAATCAACACCATAGAAATAGCAGTCAAGAAATCAAATGGCACAGGGCATTGGGAAAATCAGTTGCCAAAGATCTCTTTAAAGTGTTGAAGAGCAAAAGATGTCAGTTTGAAGACTAAGGGCACCTGACCCAAGCAATGGTTTTTCCACTCACCTCATATACATATGAAAGCTGGACAATTAATAATGAAGACCAAAGAACTGTTGCATTTGAATTACAGTGTTGGCAAATAATGCTGAATATACCATGGACTGCAAGAAGAATGAACAAATCTGCCTTAGAAGAAGTACAGCCAGGATGCTCTTTAGAAGTAAGGATGGGGAGACTTCATTTCTTGTACTTTAGTCCTTTTACCAAGAGGGACTATTACCTGGAGAAGGACATCATGTTTGGTAAAGCACAGGGTCAGTGAAAAAGAGGAAGACCCTCAATGAGATGCATTGACACAGTGACTGTGACAATGGGTTCAAGCATACCAACAATTGTGAGGATCATGAAGGACCAGGCAGTTGTACATACAGTCATTATGAGTTGGAACCAACTCGACAGCCCCTAATATGTGAGCTAGAGAAATCTGACATAAACTATGGATTTTTTTTTTTTTTTTTAAATCATCTTGGCTCTGGTCCCTTCTGGAATAAATGAGGTCCCATGATTCTGCAGAGGTGCCATGGTGTTGTGAAAATGCCATGCACCAGAGCCTTCTCTGGCTTTGCCTACCCATCTTAAGCCATATAACTTAGGCAAGTCAGCTTTTTAAGCCTTAGCTATGACATCTCTAAAATGGGATCTACAACACTGGGCTATTATGAGATGTTTCTATCTCATCCTGTGCAGAATTTCATGACAACTTTGTCACACTGGGTGGTGATTTTCTGTTTACCTTATTCTGCTACCCTCAGAACTGGCATCTCTAGAAGGTAGAGATTGGCTTCATTTATTCATTGCCTTGTATTTAGTGGATATTAACAAATTAGTTGAATTTTTAAGTTTTAAGTTCTATTTTAACAATATAATTAATGTCACATGCAAGTGAAATCTTGCTGAAGATAATTAAAAAAACGGTTGCAGCAGTGTATTGACAGAAAACTTCCAGAAATATAAGGTGGGTTCAGAAGAGGATGTGGAACAAATGATATAATTGCTGATATCAGATGGATCTTGGTTGAAAGCAAAGAATACCAGAAAGATGCTTACCTATGTTTTATTGACTGTGCAAAAGCGTTCAATTGTGTGGATCATAACAAATCATGGATAACATTGAGAAGAATGGGAGTTCCAGAACACTTAATTGTTCTCATGAAGACTCTTACATAGGCCAGGAGGCTGTCGTTCGAATAGAACAAGGTGTTACTGCACGGCTTAGTATCAAGAAGGGAGTGTGTCAGGGTTGTATCCTTTATTCAATCTGTATCCTTTATTCAATATGTATGCAACAATAAGTTGTATCAATACTTATTCAATCTGTATGCTTAGCAAATAATCCGAGAAGCTGGACTATATGAAAAAGAATGTGGCATCAGGATCAGAAGAAGACTCATAAACAACCTGTGATATACAGACGACACAACTTTGCTTGGTGAAAGTGAGGATGACTTGAAGCACTCACTGATGAAGATTAAAGACTACACTCTGCAGTATGGATTACATCTCAACATAAAGAAAGTGAAAATCTTCACAACTGGACCAATAAGCAGCATTATGATAAATGAAGGAAGGATTGATGCTGTCAAAGATTTCATATTACTTGGTTCCACAATCAACACCAAAGGAAGCAACAATAAAGACATCTGAAGACTTATTGCATGTAGCTATGAGTTGCTGCAAAAGACCTCTATAAAGTGCTGAAGAGCAAAATTGTTTCCTTGAAGACTAAGGTGCACCTAATCCAAGCCATGGTGTTTTCAATCACCTCATATGCATGTGACAGCTGGACAATGAACAAGGAAGACTGAAGAACAGTTGATGCTTTTGTGTTGTGGTGTTGGCAAAGAATACTGAAAGTGACATGGACTTCCAGAAGAACGAACAAATCTGTCTTAGAAGAAGTGCAGCTGGAATGCTCCTTGGAAGCGAGGATGGCCAGATTTTGTCTGACTTACTTTGGTCATATGGTCAGAAGGGACTGTTCCATGGAGAAGGATATCATGTTTGGTAACGTGGAGGGTCAACAAAAAAGGGGAAGGCCTCAGTGAGATGGATTGACTCAGTGGCTGCAATGATGGGCTCAGGTACAGCAAGGATTGTGAGGCTGGCAGACTGGGCAGTGTTTCATTCTGTTGTACATAGGGTCGCTGTGAGTTGGAGCCAACTCAATGACACCTAACAACAACAACAACAACAGCAGCAATAACAAGTTCTGAGACTGCATGATGCATAGAGCAAAGGCCTTTCCAGATGATAGTGGTCAGGTCTGGTGACAACCTGCTAATCATATTCTCACTGAAGCATACCCAGCCACATGGGTCTTTGTGTCAGAGCAGTTGTTCCTGTGCCAAATGCTCTGTAGGACTGGAAGTGGTGGGAATTTGGAGGTGGCAGTCACTAATCCCCTCCCCTCCAACCAGTTGAGAGTTGATACAAGTCACCATAATAAAACCAAAGTCTCAGTTTTACCTGCTCATGGTAAAGCTGGGCAGGAGAAGGTGGTAATTTTACTTGGTTACTTACAGTATGGGCAGTAGAAGCACCAGATGCACCGCCATGCTTAAGATTAGGCATATAAGAAAACAGGAGAACAGAGTATGTAAATTCTACTTTCCTGTTTTGGAGTACAGTGATTCTGCCAGCTTATAACCTGGCTAGTCCCATCTTGGGGAGAGGAATAAACATGGGGTAGGAAGGAGACATTGACCATCTCCTGCATTTAAGTTTGTTGTTGCTAGTTGCCATTGAGTTGGTTCCAACTCATGGTGACCCCATGTAAAACAGAACAAAATGTTACTCAGTTTTGTGCCATCCTCACAGTCATTAGTATGCTTGAGTCCATTGTTGGAGCCCCTGAGTACTTTGAGGCCCTTCCAACCTGGAGGCTCACCTTCCAGCACTATATGGACACTGTTCTGTTTGATCTAGAGGGTTTTCATGGGCTTATTTTCAGAAGCAGATCAACAGGCCTTTTTCTCTAGTCTGTCTTAGTCTGGAAGCCCCACAGAAATTTGTCCACCATGACTGTTTTGGTGTTTGAAATACCAGTGGCATAGTCTCCAGCATTAAGCCACCACAGTATGACAAATTGACATGAATGGATAAGGAAGACTTAGATAATGCTTGCCAACACAGGAGTCAGGTAAGGACACAGATGGCTATATTTCAGATGGTATCAGTGGTGAGGAATGAAACCCTGTAGAGAGTTAGAACACATAGAGACACAGATAAATAATGCAGTTGGAAAGCAAATTGGAGGATTTGGGAATAGCACTGACAGTGGGCAAATGACCTTGGTCTTTCCCCATGGAGTAGTGCTATCTTGGCCAAATATCTAATAAAATCAGACCCATGTAGTACCTCTATATTCTGAGTCTGAGCAACCAACTAGTTCAGTTTCAAGTTAATGGTTACAGCTTATCAAGAATTTATTTGACATCAAGAGATTTATTGAGACTAATCGGTCTCATCCCATAAAATCTCCCTGTGTACTCCTGGGAGAAATTTCTCTACCTCCAATAGAATTACCTCCTCATTCTTGAATTTACAAAATATGTTAAAACAATCTGAAAATAATTCATGGAATTTAATACAGGTACAGTCTATAAAATCAATAGCCACACCTCTATATGTATATCCGTCAGAAGTTGGATTGGCTTACTAATTTCTTTTAATTAAAGTACTAAATGTAACTGATATTTATCCCAACTGAGCAATGGAAATATGATAAAGAATGTTTTGCCATTGGTCCTAATGTGGAGAAAAATATAAAATCACATGAAAAATATTTGTTAATTATATTTCATAGCTACTCCTATAATTAGAGAGATTAATCAGCAAAAGAAGTCCAAAATTTTTACCTCCCTTAAAGTTTTTGGTGCTTTAACTTTCTTAAATTTTATTGGACTTATAAACCTCAGACTATTTTAACAATCTTTGCCTGCCACAATGAGCCATTTCACCTGATAATTTCTTTTTATTGCCTTTGTCAAAAAAGTAAGCTTGTCCAAAAAGGGCAGTGATATTATTGTACATGTAATGCAATATCATATCATCTTCAAAGAATATTTATTGGCATAGGAAATGCCTAATGATAGAGGGTAAAATGGAGAAATAGAATATGAAGTCATCTGTATTATTTGCCCAACCTTCCTTCCAAGGAGTGGCTGGTGAGTTTGAATTGCCAGTCTTCTGGTTAGAAGTCAAATGGCTTAGGCACTATGCCACCAGACCTCCCCTGTATTATTGTAGGTATAATATATATACACATGCATTCACATTACACATATATCACAAAAATTGATGGCTATTTATTTGTAGAGGATTCCTGGTGGCACAGTAGTTAAAGGACTCAGCTGCTAACCAAAAAGTTGGTGGATTCAATCCACCAGTCACTCCACAGGAGAAAGATGTGGCAGTCTGCTTCAGTAAAGATTTATAGCCTTAGAAAGGGTAGTTCTACACCATCCAGTTCTACTCTGTCCTATAAGATCTCTTTGAGTTAGTATTAACTGCAATAAGTTTTTTTTTTTTTTTTTTTTTTTTTTTTTTTTTTTTTAATTTTATGAAAGAGGGAGGAAAAAGATTGGAATGAAGATAGCATGGAAATGCCAATAGTAGCTATGGAATTTTTTTCTTTTCCTATGTCTTCCTTTATTTAGCAAATTTAAAACAATGAATTTCAATTTTTTTAATAAATTTTTTTGTCATTGAAAATATATACAACAGACTTCCGGTAAGATGGAGGACTAGACAGACAAATGAAACAGACCCTCTTCAACAAAGAAAAGAAAAGCCAATTGACAGAGATACAGAAGATAATCCTGGAGCCCTGAGCTTTGAAAGGAAGTATACAGAAGTGGGTTAGGCACCAACTAGTGGAAAAACCTGAATGAAAACAGTGAGTATAGAGATGGTCAGAGCTGTGGACTGTCAGCTACTCTGACAGGACCAACAGCCTGACTATTTTCAAGTGGTGTTGGGACCTGAGAACTGACCTAAAGATCAGCCCTGGTCACAAAGGGCTGCAGGGACGACCGAGCTGGTGGCCTATGACTAGGAAGGGAAACAGCAAGGAGGGAGGCAACCTGAGTTGTTGACTTTGCACTGTCCAGAGGGTGCAGCCATTTTGATTGTTTACATGTGGCAGCCATTTTGGATATTTAAAGTGACCGAGAGCACAGCCATTTTGAATATTTACCAGCAGTGGCCATTTTGGATATTTAAAGTGATCGAGGTTGCAACCATTTTGAATCTTTATAAGTGACAACCATTTTGGAATTTAAAGTGATAGCATTCTCATTTGGATTCCAGGGACCTAAGAATAGGCTCTGTTTGCCAAGATGGGCAGGGACATACAAGAGGCTGACAACAGGAAAGGAGACAGGTGGTATGTGTATAAGTGCTGTCAACTAGTGCATAGAGGAGCCCAGCACAGTACCCTGCTTGCGTAGATAACATACAAACAAAACAAAGAAAATGAAAATCATGGACAAGTCACTTCAACATACAATCACCAGTTAAATATAAACACAATAATATCACAATGCCTCGGAGACAACAGAGCATGACTCCACACAAAGAAACAAGATAAAGTGGTAGAAACAAGGGAACAGGATACAGACCGAAAATACATTCCTAAGGAAGATGCAGCATTGGACCTCCTTGATAAGGAATTCAAAAGAATTATATTCAGGTATCTTCAAAGGACTGAGAGACAGATGAAGGAAAACACAGACAAAACCCTGGAACAATTCTGAAAGACAATACAAGAACAAAATGTCAAAATAAATGAAAAATTAGAAATGATACAAAATCTACAGATAGAAATCCAGAAGATTAATACTAAATTGTCAGAAATAGATAACACACTGAAAGGGCAAAGGAGTAGAATTGATACAATGGAAGACAGAATTAATGAGATTGAAGAAAAATACCTGAATACTTCTCTGGAAAGGGATCAGTCAGAAAAAAGATCAAGACAAAATGAAGAAAGCCTAAGGTTCATGTACGATACCATCAAAAGGAATAACCTACATGTAATCAGAATTCCAGAACAGGAAGAAAAAAATAAAACCACTGACACAATTGTCAAAGATTTGTTGGAAGAGAACTTTCCTAAGATGATGAAAGATGAGAATATATCTATTCAGGAAGTCCAATGACAGGATAGACCCCCAAAAAAATCACCAAGACATATATCATCATCAAACTCACCAAAACCAAAGACAAAGAAACAATCATGAGATCAGCACAGGAAAAATGAAAAGTTACCTACAAGGGGCAACCAATCAGACTAAGCATGGATTTCTGGGCAGAAACCATGCAGGTGAGAAGACAATAGGATGGTATATATAAAACCCTGAAAGAGAAAAATTTCCAACCAAGAATTATGTACCCAACAAAATCATCCCTCAAATATGAGGGTGAAATTAGGACATTTCCAGATAAGCAGAAATTGATGGAATTTGTTAAAACCAGACCAAGCTTACAAGAGATGCTAAAGGGAGTCCTTAGGACAGAGAAGCAGCAACAGCAAACAACTGACCTTTAACACACATGATGATATAACCCAGAAACCAACCCAGCTATGGAAGTATCCAAAGTAAATAAGCCTACAAGATAGTAAACAGGGAACCAGAGATATCAATTGACAAATGAGGACAATTACAAACCAATAAGAGGGAAAAACCTGTGTCATTGTAGAACTTCCAGATGGTGTGGATGTCAAGACAACTGCAAGATAGAACGGACTGCTCTAAACTATAAATCACAGAGTAACCTCAAAGAAAAATGTTAAACCTTCACATCAAAATAAAAAAGAGGACTAACACAAATATTTAGCAAATACTAAAACAATAGCAACAAAGGAAATGATACCGTGACTCAAAAACAAAATGAGCTCAGCATAGAAAATTATGTGGAACAAAGAAATTGACATCACAAAAAAGCACATAACAAAAATGATACCAACAAATTCATATTTGCCAATATTTACACATCTGGCAAGGGACTTTTCTCTAAGATTTATAGAAAACTCCAACACCTCAACACCAAAGGAATTAACAATCCAATTGAAAAACGGGCAGAAGACATGAATAGACACCACCAAGAAGGATATTCAGGTGGGCAGCTAATACATGAAGAGATGCTTACAATTACTGGCCATCAGAAATATGCAAATCAAAACAAGAATGAGATAACATCTCACTCCAGCACTGATGGCAAGGTTCAACAAGACAGAAAATAACAAATGCTGGCACGGATGTGGAGAGATTGGAACTCTCATACACTGCTGGTGGGACTGAGAAGTGATACAACCACTGTGGAAAGCAAAATGGTGATTCCTTAGAAAGCTGGAATTGGAGATA
>NW_006921921.1:2245654-2258602 GCF_000298275.1 Orycteropus afer afer | reverse complement strand
ATGCAGACTCATGTTCATTGCAGCACTATTTACAATAGCAAAAAGATGGAACCAACCTAAGTGCCCATCAAAGAAAGAGTGGATGACCAAACTATGGTACATACACATAATGGAATGCTATGCAGCAGTAAAGAATAATGTAGAGTCTGCAAAACACTGCATAATATGGATGAACTTGGAGGAATTATTCTGTGTGAAATAAGTCAATCACAAAAGGACAAATATAGTATTAGTTTATTGTTGTGGAGGGTCAAGGAAAGGTTTATATATGGAGGGAAAGTTCCTTTGCTGGTTACCAGGGGTGCGAGGGGAGGGGTGGGAACACGGCAAAAAAAAAAAAAAATGCATTCACTCATGTCATTTTAGTTTTATGTATTTCACTGTACATAAATTATATTTCAATAAAATGCATTAAAAAAAACAGAGTTAGTTTAGTACAACACAGAATAGATGGCTTATACTGAGTTTAAGGAAGCCAGGGAAGTAGATAAATGAGTTTACTTTGTTACATTTAACTTCTTAGATGATTAAACGACCAGAAAGAAAGATACTTAATGAACTCATTCCTTATTTTATTTAAAGTGAATCCTATATTTTTTATTTTTACAGTGCAAGGCAAAACAATGTTGCTCTAACATAGCAGAAAAAAGGTACAGTATATTTAAATAGAAACATTCTAAAAATCGTTTCAAGATCACAGTATTGGTGTTTTTTTAAAAGAGGGAAGAGTTTCAAACTCAGTTTGAATGAACAGTTTAGAAAGAAATGAAGTTTTTATTTTTCATAGTGTCAAATTATAACTAAGTCAACATATACATTTATAATACCAATAAAAGGTTCTTAATTATATTTAAAAGTAGAAGACAGCTTACCTAGCCTTCAAACAAACAAACACAAAAGCCCTGTATTATCCTGGGAATCAATAACTGTGCAAATCACCTTTTAAATGTAATCAAACCAGTTTTATTAAACTGTCATGTTAAACAAAATTTGTTGTTGTTGTTATGTGCCGTCGAGTCATACCTGACTCATAGCGACCCCTCCTTGGGTTTCCGAGGCAGTATCACTACGGAAGTAGGATTGCCCAACCTACCTTCCGAGGAGTGGCTGGTGGGTTTGAACCGCCAGCCGTCTGGTTAGCAGGCAAGTGTCTTAGCCACTATGCTACCAGAGCTCCTGTTAAACAAAATAAAACAACAAAAAAGAAAATATACACAACAGAACATATATTAGTTGAACAATTTCTACATGTACAATTAATGATATTGATTACGTTCTTCAAGTTGTGAAACCATTCTCACCTTCCTTTTCTCAAATGTTCTTCCTTCATTAACATAAATTTACTGCCCCTTTAGGGTCCTATCTAATCTTTCAAGTTGCAGCTGTCAATTTGATCCCATGGCTCTAGAAAATTTGAATTCCTTGAGAATGTGAAATTCTGTTTTTATTATTAGGAAACTAAAAACTTTAGTGTTTTATAAGGAGCAGTGGAATTATTTAGATGAGTCTCTTTTTGGATTATCTTGTTGTTAGGTTCCATTGAGTTGGCTCCTACTCACAGAGATCCTACGTACAATAGAATGAAACACTTCAGTCCTGCATCACCTTCACACTCTTTGCTATGCTTGAGCCCATCATCGCAGTCACTATGTCAATCCATCTAGTTAGTGTCGTCTCCTTTTCTGCTGATGCTTTACTTTACCAAGCATGATATCCTTTTCCAGGGGCTGGTCTCCTCTGACAACATGACCAAAGTAGGTGAGACAAAAGTTTGACCATTCTTGCTTCCAAAGAGCATTCTGGCTTTACTTCTTCCAGTACAGATTTGTTAGTTCTTTTGGAAGTCCATGGTATTTTCTGTATTCTTTGCCAACACCACAACTCAAAAGCATCAACTCTTCTCTGGTGTTTCTTATTCATTGCCCAGCTTTCACATGCATATGAGGATATTGAAAATACCATAGCTTGGGTCAGGTACACTTCAGTCTTCAAAGTGATGTCTTTGCTCTTAGACATTACAAAGAGGTCTTTTACATTTGACCAGTGCAAAATATCACCCGATTTCTTTACTGCTGTTTCCGTGGGTGTTGATTGGAGATCCAAGTAAAATGAAATCCCTGACAATTTCAATCCTTTCTCCATTTATCAAGATGCTGTTTATTGGTCCAGTTGTAAGGATTTTTGTTTTCTTTATGTTGAGGTGTAATCCATCCTGGAGGCTGGAGTCTTTGGTCTTCATTAGTAAGTGCTTCAAGTCTTCTTCACTTTCAGCAAGCAAGGTAGTGTCATCTGCATACTAAAGGTTATTAATGAGTTTTCCTCCAATTTTGATGCCACATTCTTCTTCATATAGTCCAGCTTCTTGGATGACAAGTTGTGGGATGACATCAAGAACATTATACATGAAGAAAGCAAAAGGTCATTAAAAAGACAGGAAAAGGAGAAAAGACCAGAATGGATGTCAGAAGACACTCTGAAACTTCCTCTTGAATGGAGAGTAGCTAAAGCAAATGGAAGTAATGATGAAAAAACAGGGTTTGAAAGGGCTGCTTAAGAAGGCAAAGAAAAGTATTATAATGAAATGTGCAAAGATCTGGAAGTAGAAAATCAAAATGGAAGAACACACTTGGCATTTCTCAAACTGAAAGAACTGAAGAAAAAATTCAAGTCTAATGTGGCACTATTGAAGGCTTCTGTGGGCAAAATATTGAACAATGCAGGAAGCATCAAAAGAAGATGGAAGGAATACACAGTCACTGTACCAAAATGAATTGGTCAACCTTCAACCACTTCAGGAGGTAGCATATGATCATGAACAAATGGTATCGAAGGAAGACATCCAAGCTTCACTGAAGGAACTGGCTAAAAACAGGGCTCCAGGAATTAACAGAATACCCACTGAGATGTTTCAACAAATGAATGCAGTGCTGGAGTCACTCACTAGTTTATGCCAAGAAATTTGGAAGACAGTTACCTTGCCAAATGACTGGAAGAGATCCATATTTATGCCCATTCCAAAGAAAGGTGATATAACAGAGTGTAGACATTATCCAACAATATCATTAATATCACACACAAGTAAAATTTTGTTAAAGATAATTTAAAAATGGTTGCAGCAGCAGGGAACTGCCAGAAATTCAAGCTGGATTCAGAAGAGGGCGTGGAATGAGGGATATCATTGCTGACGTTAAATGGATCTTGACTAAAAGCAAACGATACCAGAAAGATGTTTACCTGCATTTTATTGACTATGCAAAGACCTTCACTGTGTGGATCAAAACAAGTTATGGATAACATAGCAAGGAATGGGAATGCCAGAACACTTAATTGTGCTCATGAGAAACATACATAGAGCAAGAGGCAGTCATTTGAAAAGAACAAGAGGATACTGAATGGTTTAAAATCAGGACAGGTGTGTGTCAGGGTTATATCCTTTCAGCTTATTTATCCAATCTGTATGCTGGACAAGTCATATGAGAAGCTGGACTATATGAAGAAGAATGTGGCATCAGGATTGGAAGAAGACTCATTAGTGAACTATCTTGTTGTTGTTAGGTGCCAATGAGTTGGCTCTGACTCATAGTGACCCTATGCATGGCGGAACAAAACACTGGTTCTGTAGAAACCTCACAATCCTTGCTCTACCTGAACCCATAATTGCAGCCATTGTGTCAATTCATCTTGTTGAGGGCCTTGCCCTTTTTCGTTGGCCCTCCACTTTACCAAGCATGATATCCTTCTCCAGAGAATGGTCTCTTCTGACAACATAACCAAAGTAGGTGAGATGAAGTCTCGCCATTCTAGCTTCCAAAGAGCTTTCTGGCTGCACTTCTTCCAGGACAGATTTTTAGTTCTTTTGGCAGTCCATGGTACTTTCTGTTTTCTTCGCCAACACCAAAACTCAAAAGCATCAATTCTTCTTTGGTCTTTCTTATTCATTGTCCAGCTCTCACATGCATATGAGATGATTGAAAATACCAAGGCTTGGGTTAGGCACACCTTAGTCTTCAAAGAGACATCTTTGTTCTTCAGCATATCTTAGTCCTATCTTATTAACTATTAAAACAGCAGGATGACAGACTAAAAGATGTTAAAAATTTTACAAAGTAACATGTGGCCCCTGCCTTATGAAGTAGTAGAATTAAGACCCTATTGCATGGTGCTATGTACAGAGAGTAGCTGGACTATATGAAGAAGAATGTGGCAACAGGCTTGGAGAAAGACTCATTAACAACCTACAATACACAGATGACACAACTTTGCTCACTGAAAGTGAGGATGACTTGAAGCACTTATTGATGAAGATTAAAGACTACAGTCTGCAGTATGGATTACACCTCAATATAAAGACAACAAAAATCCTCATAACTGGATCAATAAGCAGAATTATGATAAATGGAGAAAAGATTGAAGTCAAAGACTTCATATTACTTGGTTCTACAATCAATACCAATGGAAGCAGCAGTCAGGATATCAGATGATGTATAGCATTGGACAAATCTGCTGCAAAAGACCACTTTCCAGTGCTGACGAGCAAAGGTATCTCTTTGAAGACTAAGGTGTGCCTGACATGAGCCATAGTACTTTCAATTGCCTCATATGCATGTGAGAGCTGGACAATGAATAAAGAAGACCGAAGAAGAGTTAATGCTTTTGACTTGTGGTGCTGGTGAAGAGTACTGAAAGTACTGTGGACTGCTAAAAGGACTAACAAATCTGTCCTGGAGGAAGTGCAGCCAGAATGCTCCTTGGAGACGAGAATGGCCAGACTTCGTCTCACTTACTTTGGTCATGTTTTCAGAAGGGACCATTCTTTGGGGAAGGATATCATGCTTGGTAAAGTGGAGGGTCAACAAAAAAAGGGGAAGGCCCTCAACAAGACGGATTAACACACTTGCTGCTCAGGTATATCAGGGATTGCAAGGCCACTGCAGGAACAGGCAGTGTTTTGTTCTGTTGTACATAAGGTCACTATGAGTTGGAGATGATTTGATGGCACCTAACAAGAACAACAACATGTAGGTTAAGTGCTGCCTCCTGTTGCCACAGTTCCAAATGCTTATCTGCCTCACTGCACTGATCACATCATGTCACAACCTCTTCTGCACTTCCCTCTCCTCATTACATCAGGATATTCTGATGGTCAGGAACTGTGCTTGGATTATCTTTGTATTTCCAGCATTTGGCACAGAAGCTAGACCATAGTAAGTACTCAATAAATGTTTACACTCAATAGAACCCAAGTTGCAACTTTCAGAAGAAATGGTGAAGGCATAATTTGGAGGAGGATGACTTTAATAAAAACATGTTAGCATGTGTGATACTACTTAACATAATTGATAAATAATAAATTTTAAATATAAGGGTCTCTTATGTTTCATCTGTTCAGTCTCCCTTTTTCTGGTAATATTATTCTTCTTGCCCCTACTCTCAGTCCATATAACTTTGATGTGACTGACCCTATTCTCCAATGATGAGCACATGGTCCAAGTGAGTACTACCAGAGCCTTTAATTCACTGGAGATAGTGATATTTGTTCAGAGATTGGCATCTGACCCAAGCTAGTCCATGAGATGTTATCCTTGCACTTTTGCTGTAAATATAGAAAAAGAAGAATATTTTTCCCCTGATAAAGCTGCTAATGAGTTAGAATGTCAGCCAGAAACTCTGGTGACCATTTTATCACCATGAGGAGGCATCTGTGTGATAATGAGACCAACACAGGGAAAAATAGTGTCAAGAGATAGACTGGAATCCTAATGACAATGTCTCTACACTTCTGAGTTCAGCCATTCTGAATCAAGATTCTCCTGAATTTTCCATTGCAAAATGATATACTCAGGTTTTTTTTTTTTTTTTTTGTTTGTTTGTTTTTGCTTAAGCCCATTTGAATTGGATTTTTGTTCATTGCAATGAACAGAGTATCATTTAATACAGTGGAAGTCTGTCTCACACTTCATCTGAGCTCCTGGATTTCTACTTCTGGAAGAGTCTTTGCATGTGTTCTAGTTCATCACTCATCCAGAACAGAACTCCCTCCTCAAAATTCATTCATTTATTTCAAGAATATAGTTTACACACTCCTAGAATCCTTATCACACACTGACCTTGAATTGATTCAACTCATAGTGACCCCTCCTTGGGTTTCCAAGGCGGTTTCTCTACGGAAGTAGAGTGCCCAGTCTTCCTTCCAAGGAGTGGCTGTGGCTGGTGGGTTTGAACCACCAGCCTTCTAGTTAGCAGAGTGGTATAGTGCCTAAGGCATTTGACTACTAATCAGAAGGCTAGTGGTTTAAACCCATCAGCCAGTCCTTAGAAGGAAGACTGGGCAATCTATTTCTGTAGAGATACTGCCTCAGAAATCCAAGGAGGGGGCACTATGAGTTGAATTGACTTGAAGGTAGTGAGTTTGGTTTTCAGTTTTGAGTAGAACTCTTATAGTGCAGTGGTTAAGCACTGGGCTGCTAACTGAAAGGTCAGTGTTTCAAATCTACCAGTTGCTCCATGGAAGAAAGATGTGACAGTCTGCTTCCATAAAAATTACAGTCTTGGAAACTCTTTGGGGAAGTTCTACTCTGTTCTATAGGGTTGCTATGAATTGGAACTGACTCGATGACAGTTGGTTTGTTTTGTTTGTTTTTTTGTTTAGAGATTTGGTTTAGAGGTAAACAGTGACTCTTCTGACAGATAACCCATTCTATCTTGCCCACCTGGATTTATTGGAAAGGTTTATCTTTCGATCTAAGGAATTAAAATCTGTCATCTGATCACTTCTATATATGGTCATAATCTGTCTTCTAGAGAAACAGAAACAGGTCCTTTCTCTTCAGATATTTGAATATAGGTATGAATCATGTCTTTTCCTCAACCAATTTTACTTTCTCTAGACCAAATATCACCTCTTCCTTTAATACAAAGTTTCTTTAAATGTGATTCACTGATAGATTATCAGATAAAATACAGGACACCCAATAAATTTGAATTTCATATGAATAATGAAAATTTTTTAGTATAAATATGTCCCATGATGTTTTTATTGTTGTTCCTTACCATCGAGTTGGCTCCTATTCATGGTGACCTATGTACAACAGAATAAAATGTTTGCCCAGTACTGCACCATCTTTCACTCCCTGGAAGGAAGATGGGACAATCTACTTTCGTAGTGATACTGCCTCGGAAACCCAAGGAAGGGTCGCTATGAGTCGGGTCCGACTTGACGGCACCTAACAACAACAACAAGCACCCTCTTCATGATCATTGGTATGCTTAAGTCCATTATTGCAGCCACTGTGTAATTTGGGTGCCATCCACACTAGTGGGCTCATCTTCCAGCAATATATCAGGAAATATTCTGTTTTCATTGATTTGTAGGGTTTTCACTAGCTAATTTTCTGAAGTAGATATCCAGGTCTTTCTTCCTGTTTTAATCTTGAAGTACCACTGAAACTTGTCCATCACGGGTGATCCTGCTGGTATTTGAGTACTGGTGGCATAGCTTCCTGCATCATGGTAGACATGCAGGCCGCCACAGTATGATAAACTGAGAGACAAGTGGTGATGTCTCATGATATATATATATATATATGTAGTTTATATATATGAGAGAATGGAAAGAAAAAACTAAAATGGATGTCAGAAGAGACTCTGAAACTTGTTCTGGAGTAGATAAAGTAAAATAAAAGTGCTGAATAGATTTCAAAGGGCAGCTCGAGAAGACAAAGTAAAGTATTATAATGAAATGTGTAAAGACCTAGAGTTAGAAAACCAAAAGGGAAGAACATACTCAGAATTTCTCAAGCTGAAAGAACTGAAGAAAAAATGCAAGCCTCAAGTTGCAATATTGAAAGATTTTGTGTGCAAAATATTTAATGATCCTGGGAATATCTAAAGAATATGGAAGGAGTCACACAGAGTCACTGTACAAAAAAAGAATTGGTTAATATTCAACCATTTCAGGAGGTAGCATATGGTCAAGAACCAATGTTATTGAAAGAAGAAGTCAAAGCTGCACTGAAGGAAGTGGCAAAAAACAAGGCTCCAGGAATTGACAGACTTACGCATTGAGAAGTTTTAACAAACAGATGCCATGCTGGAGACACTCACTTGCTTATGCCAAGAGATTTAGAAGACAGCTGGCTGGCCAACTGACTGGAAGAGATCTATATTTGCACCCATTCCAAAGAAAGATGATCCCACAGAAGGTGGAAATTATTGAACAATCTCATTAATATTGCATGCAAGTAAAATCTTACTGAAGATAATTCAAAAATGATTGCAGCAGTATATTGACAGAAAATATCCAGAAATTCAAGCTGGATTCAGAAGAGAGCATGGAACGAGGGACATCATTGCTGATGTCAAATAGATCTTGGCTGAAATCAGAGAATATCAGAAAGATATTTGCCTGTGTTTTACTGATTATGCAAAGGCATTTAACTGTGTGGATCATAAAAAATTGTGCAAAACATTGTGAAGAGTGTGAATTCCAGAGTACTTGTGTTCATGAGGAACCTGTATATAGACCAAGAGGCTGTCATTTGAACAGGACAAGAGAATAATGCACAGTTTAAAATCAGGAAGAGTGTACATCATGGTTGTATTGTTTCACCATAATTATTTAATATGTATGCTGAGTAAATAATCTGAGAATCTGGACTATATGAGGAAGAACGCAGCATCAGGATTGGAAGAAGATTCATTAACAACCTGCGATATGCAGATGACACACCATGCTTGGTGAAAGTGAAGATGACTTGAAGTATTTACTGATGAAAATCAAAGACTACTGTCTCCAGTATGGATTATACCACACATAAAGAATACAAAAATCCTTGCAACTAGACCAATAAGCAATATCACAATAAATGGAGAAAAGATTGAAGTTGTCAAAGATTTCATTTTATTTGAGTCCACAATCAACAACTATGGAAATAGTGAAAAAATCAGATGTTGCACTGGGCTAATCTGCTACAAAAAAACTCTTTAAGGTCTTAAGAAGCAAAGAAGTCATTTTGAAAATTAAGATGCTCCTAACCCAAGCCAAGGAAGACCAGTTAATACTACTATTATTCAAATCTATGCACCAACCACTAAAGCCAAAGATGAGGAAATTGAAGATTTTTACTAACTTTTGCAGTCTGAAATTAACCAAACATTCATTCAAGATATATTGATTATTATTGGTGATTGGAATGCAAAAGTTGAAAACAAAGAAAAATCACCAGTAGTTGGAAAATATGGCCTTGGTGATAGAAATGATGCTGGAGATTGCAGGAGAGAATTTTGCAAGACCAATGACTTATTCATTGCAAATACCTTTTTTAAACAACATAAATGGCACCTGTACATGTGGACCTTGCAAGATGAAATACACAAGAATCAGATTGTCTACATCTGTAGAAAGAGGCAAAGGAAAACCTCAGTATCTTCAGTCAAAACAAGGCCAGGAGCTGACTGTGGAACACACTATGAACTGCTCATGTGCAAGTTCAAATTGAAGCTGAAGACAATTAAAACAAGTCCATGAGAACCAAAATATGATCTTGATTTTATCTCACCAGAATTTAGAGACCATCTGAAGAATAGATTTGAAGCATTGAATACCTACGACTGAAAAATGGACAAGTTGTGGGATAACATCAAGAACATCATATATGATGAAAGCAAAAGGTCATTAAAAAGACAGGAAAGGAAGAAAAGACCAAAATTGATATCAGAAGAGACTCTGAAACATGCTCTTGAATGGAGAGTAGAAAGAAGTGACAGAAGAAAATAACTGAACAGAAAATTTCAGAGCTCGAGAAGACATAATGAAATGTGCAAAGACCTGGAGTTAGAAAACCATAAGGGAAGAGCATATTCAGCATTTCTCAAGCTGAAAGAACTGAAGAAAAAATTCAAGCCTCAAGTTGCTATATTGAAGGATTCTATGGGCAAAATATTGAATGATGTAGGAAGCATCAAAAGAAGATGGAAGGAATACACAGTCTAGTTGAACATAGAATCGGTCAGTGTTCAACTATTTCAGGAGGTGACATATGATCAAGCACCATTTGAAGGAAGATGTCAAAGCTGGCCTTAAGGAATTGGTGATAAATAAGGCTTCAGGAATGGGCAGAATACCCACTGAGATGTTTCAACAAACGGATGCCGTGCTGGAGCCACCTGCTCATCTGTGCCAAGAAATTTGGAAGACAGCTACTGGCTGGCTGGAAGAGAGCCATTATTTGTGCCCATTCCAAAGAAAGTTGATCCAACAGGATGTGGACATTATTGAACATTATTAGTATCACAAGTAAAATATTGCTGAAGATAATTAAAAAATGGTTATAGCAGTTTATTGACAGGGAACTGCCAGAAATTCAAACTGGATTCAGAAAAGAGATAGAATGAGAGAGATTGCTGATATCAGATGGATCTTGGCTGGAAGCAAAGAATACCAGAAAGATGTTGTAGTAGTTAAGGTTGTTTGCCACCTTGGCTGGGCCTGGTTTTGAGTGGCTGGACAGCTGCATGTAGTTGTTCACCATGATGAGACTGGTAATCAACTCCATGGTGGAATCTACTGTGAGCAGCTGTGTAGCTGCCGTAGGGGTATGGTCTGAATCCAGTATATAAGAAGAAGCTTTAAGGAAGATCTCCAGCTTTTTGGCAATCCAGAGCTTGCTTTTGGCCAAATCTTCATCTCAATGGCCTGTCATCTTGTCTGCCAATCTCAAAACTGTTTCTAGACTTGAAGTAGTGGCCTGCCATGTTGCTTGATAATTTTGGAACTTTGCCATTTTACTTGTTGACCTTGAGTTTGTCAGCCTCAGAAGCCAGCAGCTGGCTGAATTAAGAGAAGCCTCCAGCTTCAGTGGGCTGGGAGCAAGAGGCAGAACTGCTGTCCAAGGTCAAGGGGCTTTCACCCAGCCCCTAGAGCTGGCACCTTAAACTCAGACTTCTAGCCTCCTAAAATGTAAGAGAATAAATTGCTGCTTGTCAAAGACACCCACTTGTTGTATTCTCTGTTAGAGTGGCATTAGAGAACTGAAACAGATATTTAGCTGTGCTTTATTGACAATGCAATCACATTTGACTGTGTGGATCATAACAAATTTTGTACAATTTTGTGAAGAGTGGTAATTCCAGAACACTTAATTAAGCTCATGAAGAACCAGTTTATAGATCAAGAGGCTGTTGTTTGAACAGAACAAAGTAATACTGCATGGTTTAAAATCAGGAAGGTGAATTAGAGTTGTATCCTTTCACCATAGGTATTCAATCTGGATGCTGAGCAAATAATCTGAGAAGCTGGAGTATATGAAGAAGAAGCAACATCAGGATTTGAGAAAGACTCATTAATAACCTGTGATATGTAGATGATACAACCTTGTTCACTGAAAGTGAAGATGATTTGAAGCATTTACTGGTGAAAATCAAAGAGTAGAGCCGTCAGAGTGGATTACACCTCAGCATACAGAAAACAGAATTTTACCAACGTAACCAATAAGAAATCTCAATAAATGGAGAAAAGATTTAAGTTGTCAAAGATTTAATTTTACTTGGATCCACAGTCAACACCCATGGAAGCAGTGATCAAGAAATCAGATGTCATATTGCACTAGGCAAATCTGCTGCAAAAGACCTGTAAAGTGTTAAAGAGCAAAGATGTCACCTTGACGCCTAACTCAAACCATGATCTTTTCAATTGCTTCATATGCATGTGGAAGCTGAATAGTGAACAATGAAGACTGAAGAACAGTTGATGCCTTTGAATTTTGATGTTTGTGAAGAATACTGAAAATACCATGGACTGCCAGAAGAAAGAACAAATCTGTCCTGGAGGAAGTAAAGCAGGAATGCTCATTGGAAGTGCGAATGGCCAGATTTTGTCTCACCTACTTTGGTATGTTGTCAGAAGGGACCACTCCCTGGAGAAGGATATCATTCTTGGTAAAGCGTCAGTGAAAAAGGGTAAGACCCTTAACAAGATGGATTGACACAGTGGCTGCAACTATGGGCTCAAGGATTGTGAGAATGGTGCAAGACTAGGCAGTGTTTCATTCTGTTATACATAGGATCACTATGAGTCGGAGCTGACTCAACAGCGTCTAACAACAAGAACAATATGAGGACTTCCATTTGTTGTTGTTATTGTTAGGTGCCATCAAGTCATCTCTGACTCATAGTGACCCTATGCACTGCAGAACAAAACACTGCCCAGTCCTGTGCCAGCCTCATGATCCTTGCTATACCTGAGCCCATTGTTGCAGCCACTGTGTCTATCCATCTCACTAAGGGTCTTTCCCTTCTTCAATGACCCTCCACTTTGCTGAGCATGATATTCTTCAGGGAATGGCTCCTTCTGACAACGTGACCAAAGTAGGTGAGACGAAGTCTGGCCATTCTTGCTTCCAAGGAACATTCTGGCTGCACTTCCTCCAGGACAGACTTGTTAGACTTTTTAGAAATCCAGGGCACTCTCAGCATTCTTCTCCAACATCACAACTCAAAAGCATCAACTCTTCTTCGGTCTTCCTTATTCACCATCCAGCTCTAACATGCATGAGAGGTGATTGAAAATACCATGGCTTGGGTTAGGTACACCTTAGTCTTCAAGGAGACATCCTTATGCCTCATCTCTTGCAAGAGGTCTTTGGAAGCAGATTTTCCCAATGCAATATGTCATCTGATGTCTTGACTGATGCTTCCATTGGTGTTGATTGTAGAACCAAGTAATATAAAGTCCTTGTCAACTTTGATCTTTTCTCCATCCACCGTGAAGCTGTTTATTGGACCAGTTGTGAGGATATTTTCTGCACATTGAGGTGCAATCCATACTGCAGACTGTAGTCTTTAATCTTCATCAATAAGTGCTTCAAGTCATCTTCATTTTTAGCAAGCAAAGTTGTGTCATCTGTGTATTGCAGGTTGTTAATGAGTCTTCCTCCAATCCTGATACCACAT
>NW_006921921.1:2223152-2245299 GCF_000298275.1 Orycteropus afer afer | reverse complement strand
AAGATCCATCTGACATCAGCAATGATATCCCTCATTCCATGTCCTCTTCTGAATCCAGCTTGAATTTCTGGAGGCTGTCAATATACTGCTGCAACCGTTTTTGAATTATCTTCAGTAAGATTTTACTTGTATGTGATATTAATGATATTATTCAATAATTTCCACATTCTGTGGGATCACTTTTCTTAGAATGGGTACAAATATGGATCTTTTCCAGTCACTTGGCCAGGTTTCTGTCCTTCATATCTCTTGGCATAAATGAGTGAGTTCCTTCACTGGGGTATTGTTTGTAGAAACATCTCAATTGGTATTCTGTAAATTCCTAGAGCCCTTGACTGCAGCTTTTCCTTAAGTGCAACTTTGACTTCTTCCTTCAAATATCATTGGTTCTTGATCATATGGCACCTCCTGAAATGGAGGAACTTCAGCTGATTCTTTTTGGTACAGTGACTCTGTATTCCTTCCATCTTCTTTTGATGCTTCCTCCATCATTCAATATTTTGCCCAAAGAATCTTTCAGTATTGCAACTTAAGGCTTGAATTTTTTCCTCAGTTCTTTCAGCTTGAGAAATGTCGAGTGTGTTCTTCCCTTTTGGTTCTCTAACACCAGGTCTTTGCACATTTCATTATAATAATTGGCTAGGAAGGAAGGAAGACTGCTCAAGCTTCTCTTTAAAATTTTTCTGTTTAGCTCTTTTATCTTGCAATTTCTTCCATTTGTTTTAGCTACTCTCTGCTCAAGGGCAAGTTTCTGCTCTTCTGACATCCATTTTGGTCTTTTCTTCCTCTTTTGTCTTTTTAATGATTTCTTGCTTTTTTCATGGATGATGCTCTTGATATCATCCCATAATTCCTCTGGCTTTCAATCATTCGTGTTCAATGCATCAAATCTATTCTTTAAATGGTCTCTCAATTCAGGAGGGTTATTATCAAGGTCATATTTTGGCTCTCATGGACTTGGTTTTAATTGTCTTCAGCTTCAACTTGAATTGATTTTGACTCATCGTAACCCCATGTGACAATGTAGAACTGCTCTTTGGGGTTTTCTTGTCTTTAATTTTGATAGAAGCAGATTTTCAGATCTTTCCCTCTCAGAGTCACTGGGTGGATTCATACTGCTTTTTGTTAGCAGTCAAATGCTTAATTAATTGTTTGCACCACTAAAGTCTCTTTATAGGATATATATTTGTAAACATGAAATACTATATGTAGTGTATATTATATAAACCTAAAATATACTCTAGGTAGTATATATATTATATAAATAAACAAACAAATGAAAACTCTTGGTGTCAAGTCAGTTCCAACTCACAGTGATATGATAGGACAGAGAATTGCCCCATAGGGTTTCTGAGTCTGTAATCTTTATAGAAGCAGACTTTCACATCTTTCTCCTGTGAAATAGCTGGTGAGCATAAATTGCTTGGTTAGTAACTGAGCAGTTAACCACTGCTCCATCAGGGCCACTTATGTAGTACATGCTAAAATATTACTCACTGTTGCCTGAAATTCACATTCAACTGGACAACCTGTAGTTTTATTTAATAAATATGGCAATCCTGGCCACAGACCACCTGCATCAAAATAAGCTGGGGGCTCCCCACCTCTAAGGTCCTGACTCAGAAGAAGCACATTCACCAAAGATTGAAAACCACTTTTTTTTTTTTTTTCACTGTTTCTCAACATTATCTGCTTTCCTTACTTTGGGCATTACTCTTATTAATCATGTTCCAAATTTTTGAAAGCAATATTAATGTTCTTGGACATTTTGTAAACATAATCTAGTAATTTTTACATGTCAAGAAGTTGTGTAGGGCTGTTCCTTATGAAGTATACATTCTAGTAGGGGAGATAGTAAGCATATGAACAAATAAATATGTAATAATGATCTTAGACTGTAATAAGCCCTATGAAGGAAAATAAATTAGAGTAAAGGGAGAACATTAAGTTTGAGAGGTATCATTTAAATAAGGTGCTCAAGGAAGGAAGACTTCTCTGAGTAGCTGAGGAAAGTGAGGTGCTGAGCCAATGCCAAGGTTGGGGGAAATGGCATTCTAAGAAGTAACAACAAAGGTAGGGAACTTGTGTAGGAAAAAGTCTGGTGTACTCAAGAAGCAGCAGTAGGGTAGAAAAGGTGGAGAGTGGTAAGGCAGGTAAGTGGAAAGGTAGGAAGGAGCAAGATCATGTAAAGCCTTGTGGTTATGATGAGAAGTTTTGTTTTTTCTGTAAGGCCAATGGCAACTCATTGAAAAGTTTGAGCCAGGAAGTAACAATATCTAACTGACCTTTCAAAAAGATCCCTCTGGTGGCCCTGTGAAGAGTAGATTGAGGAGCCAAGAGTGGAAATGGGACTCTGGTTGTTAGGCTATTGCAGAGGTCCTGATTCTCACCTTTCACAACCTACTCTTGTCCTACTAATCTTCTCCCAGCTCTTTCAGGAGCACCATCAAATGATGATGAATCACAGCCTTCAGTGGAGGCTCTGAAGCCAAATGACTTGGGTTTGAATCCTGACTTTGCTGATTATTGTCTGTGATATTTGGGCAAAGTTTTCAGTCACCTCAGAGATCTTGCTTGTTTTCTTAATTTTAAAAATAAAGGTAATACTTATACCTACCTCATCAGGTTGTTGGTGGGAACAACGTTAACACAAGCAAAAGGCTGACCAGTTTCTGGGTACAATGAGCGCCCAAATAAATGTTAAATGGCATTATTATTTTTATTGAACATTTCATGCTCTTCCTTGCCTTAAAACTCTATTGTCCAGTTTGTCCTGTTATTCAAGCCCATTTCTGCTCATCCTTCATCTTTTAATCTAAGTTGTCATAGGCAACCCTTCTTGCCTACAAACTGTTGATCTTTTCCCAAGTGCACAAGATTTCCCTTAAAAGACATTCATCACTATATTATGATTCCTTTTGGTTGTTTGTTACCATGTAAACTCCTTTGGAGGAGCTCTGGTAGCATAGTGCCTAAGGCACTTGACTGCTTACCAGAAGGCTGGCAGTTCAAACCCACCAGCCACTTCTCAGAAGGAAGATGGGGCAATCTACCTCCATAGTGATACTGCCTCGGAAACCCAAGGAGGGGTCGCTATGAGTCGGGTCTGACTCCAAGGCACATAACAACAACAGCAAACTCCTTTGGGGTAGGCTTCAATCTTTCTTATTCACTACTATGTCCCCACTTTCTAGAACAGTGCCTAAGCATAGCATGTTCTTATCCATCAATAAATATCAGATGACACAGCAATAAACCCTGCTGCTAATTCTGTGTGCTTATAGGGAAGGGTATGGCATACAAATGGATAATAAAAAGCAAATTTTTATTCTTTTAGGTATATGCAAGGATGAAATTGTCTCCTTGGTTAGGAAATTCATGGCACGGATAGGTGCCATATCAGTTAGCTATTGTCACACAACCAACTGTACCAAACTGCACTCAGTGGATTAAAACAAGAAACATTTATTTGTGCTCCCGTATCTATAGATCAGTTGAACACTTCTTCAAGTTTTAGCTAGGCTGACTCTTGGATCTATGGCCAGCTGAAAGACAGATCGGTGGCTCTGCTGATCTTGGGTGGGTTCTTTGCCATGCTTATGGGTCGGCTGGCTAAAGGCTTATCTAGGATAGCCTCCACTGGGACAAGGAGGCTGCCCTCCATGGTGTTTCTCATCCTCCAGCAGGCTAGCCTGGGCTTTTTCTCATAGTAGTGACAGGACTCTGAGAGAAAAAAGAGAATGGAAGTACAAGAGATCTATTGGGTCTGGGTTCAGATTGATACACTATCACTTCTGCCCTCTTCCGTTGCACAAACGAGTCACAAGTCCAGCCCAGATGAAGGGGTGGGAACAGAGACTGTACCTTGAGATGAACCAATGTCACATTGCAAAGGATGTTCATTAGGAAGGTGTGGAGAACTGGGTCCATTTTCTTTTATTTTACTACTGCAGATGCCAAGAGAACCATGTCCTGAGGATTACAGCCATGCATCATTTAATCTCTATGATATGTTCTGTGAAAAAAAATGTTATGTGATTTAGACCTTATGTGAGCATTCTAAATTGTGAGCAATAGCATTACTGGTTTTCTACCTTTGTGTTGTATAATAACCTTTGTCTCACTTCCAAATGAATATTTTTCCTTTGTCTTTTGCTGCTGCTTTCACTAGTATTGCTTTTGCTGCATTTGGGAGCCATGTTGCACTTCATGGTAACATTTTTATTAAGAAAATGAAACAGAGAGATAATGTTACAATGCTCAAGAGACATGTGATACACAAAATTGGATGCTGCTGCTTACAAATCTAAGTGTACACTGTGATAAGGTAAACATTCTATTTGTAATTAGGGAAACTTCACATTAAAATAACAATAGAAAAGACAATACAGTATATACCTAAGTCATTAATATAGGCATTTATTATGACTATCAAGACCTATGTGTTATAGGTTATATATTCACTGTGCCATTATATACCTGGTGGCACAGTCTCTTTGTATATAAGGGACACGAACTATATGTGTTCTGTGTAGGAAGCTGTTGCATTTGCTGTCTAGTTATGTCTGCTACTGCCTGTTCTCCAATAGGGATTTCTGAGCTCCATTTATAACCTTATGGGACCACAAACATATATATAACCACAACTATATATATAACATATATGCAGTCAGACATTGCCTGAACAGACATTATGCAGAGCATGACTGTATTGCCAAATGCCTGTTAGTGAGCACACTTTTGGTCATTGAAGTTCTTCAGGGACCTTCTTCCAAGACACTTTTAGCATCCTGTCATGACCTTCAGCCTTCTTGTCATCCAGAACAATAGCTTTTCTCTTGGCTGTTGTTCCTACCTTCTACATGGAAAAGTTGCCAAAAGTAGTAGTCTGGACAGATGCATGGGATGAGAGATGTGAGACAGAACCTGACCTTCAGGAGATCCATACATTTGGAACAAACTAAGCATTTCTCAGTGGTGAGGACTCCAGTTGCATGCCAGATCTGAGCAGCATCAGGGCCATGGGGTTTGAGGTCTATAAGCATCAAATGCCTTGAATGCTGCCATTCTTGCTTTGCCACAAGAGTGTCACTCAAAAAAGGAGTCCCTCTCACTACCCATGAATAAGGCCTTGCTGCCAACACCAATTCCAGCTGTGAACATGTAATCAGCTCTTCTATGGCCCCCAAAGGGTAGTCCCAGAAGCCTAAATTTAATTTTCATGCATATTTGTCTTCTCCTTCTTCCACTCTATGCAAACACGACTTTGTTGCCAACACAGGAGCCAACTGTTTTGTTTCAATAATTGCTCGATGTTAACCCTGAACTACAGGGAGCTCCCTTTTTCAGAAAGCACATTTTGGTTAATTTTCAGTTAACCAAATTATGTCTTCCTTCAGGGTTTCAACAACGATTTCTATAGACATTTTCTTCATTTTAAAGCAGTTCAACACCAATGTCAGGTTTATTATCTTTCACATGGGTTGGTTGGAATGAGCAAAGAAAACAGGAGCTCTGCAGCCTGCTGATCATCTGCCACTGCTGCTTTTCTTCCATATAATTCTCTATTCATTTGGCCACAATCAGCTGGTCCTAGAGTGGCTGTAATAACCCAAGTAGAAGTTAGTGACCATAATAGGGATGAGGGGACAGGGAAAAATGAACGCTTATAAAACAAAGATCTTATTTTTATGGAAATGAATAGAAACTCTGAAGTAAAGAAGAGACATATGGAAAAGCATAAAATATGAACAGCACATTTTAAAATAGAAAGTCCTCAGAAATGCTCCATATGGCCCAGCAGTATTTAAGGTAACAGAAACCAGTTCATGTTGCAGCTGCAAGTGTTCATTCCGAGGGTTCAGGACTCAGTTCACAAGACTGTACTTTCTAGCCCATCTTGAAGAATGCTTCCTTTGTCCAACTCTTATATCTATCCTTATAGGATTAGAGGGAGAGTTAAATGAGTAAGTTATTAATTAAAATCAGCAATTTTAATTCATTGTATTTCGTTCTTAATGGAGTAATAAACTGTTCAGAAGTCATCATCCTCTTTTCTCCTCTCCTACTGAGTCAATAGTATGGTAAGTTAATTCAGCTTTAGAACATACATAACATTTACAGGCTGTAAATATTACAGCATAGGAGTATAGCAGTGCTTGTAATTGAAACATCAATCTAAAAAACGATACAGGACAGTAAAATGACATCCTTTGAAAGCACAGTTGAAATACACATCTAATGTTACTCAACAATTACTACCTATTTAAAAAAAAAAGAACAAAAAATTTGCACATTTTTAGAGAGGATTTTCTGATTTTTGTTGTAGTGCTGAAAAAGACTTAGGAAAATCAGTGTGAACAGCAAATCTTAGGACTCTTTGTAGATAAAATGAGCCAGTGAAAACCCCATGGACCACAATGGTCAGGTCTGCAACCAAACCTGGGGATGGCACAGAACTAACCAGCATTAGCGTTGCATTTTGTTGTTCATGGGGTCACCATGAGTCTGGGACACTGTACCGGCAGCAAACATCAACAAGAAAAGATAAAATGTCTCTTAATATACGTTTTCCCTTGTAGACAATGAAGATACTATTTAATTCACCAAGTCTGTAACTAAGTCATGTTGGCTGACCACATTGTAACATGTTACAATATATTACATGATTATCATTTATGATTTATGAAAGGGAAGTGCTGCTTCTTCGTATCCTGAGCTGAGGGTATAACTCAGCTCTTTGAGTACTGGTTTACCTTTTTCTTGATTTCCATCTTATATTTGAATTTTGAAAATGAAAACAAAATACCACAAGGGAGAGGGGAATATATTCTCCACACACACACACACACACACACACACACACAAAACCCAAATACTTTCTGTGTATTCCTAGCACTTCTGCTTTTCTAAGTGACAATGTGTCCTACGCTTTTACTCTTATCTCTTCTGAACAGGGTTCCCTGTTCTTGTATTAAGATGTCTTGTGTTTTCTATTTAGCACCAAAAGCAGAGAAATCTCATTCTTTTGAGCTCCAAGGGAATATACATCATATTTTATAAATCCAACTGCTTCATGGATGGTATTTTCACGTTATAAATATTATGGCTTCCTTTTAAATTAATCGACAGAAATGTTACAAAAAGCATTGGTCATTTTAATATTTGCATGCTCTCATAGTAATCATTTAAGTTGCTTTTTTAGTATCTGGATTTTTTTTTTTTTTTTTTTTTTTAGGTAATTGAAGCCTAATTATTTAGAATCTAATTCTGGATCTGCAACTGTACTCTCATGGAAAATGTTAAGATGATGAAAACAAAAAGCAAATTCATCTACTAAAAGTTCTCTAAGAACAATGACTCTTAATCTGGGGGTTCATGGTTAGGTTTCAAAGGCTTTGGGAACATCCTGAAATTAATTTCATATGAATGTGTATGATGTGAAGTTTTCCAGACATTCTTAAGGGAGTTTATAACTTAACTCATAAAGCCAGAAAATAGCAGGATGGGGTAGTGGAAAGTGTCAAGTCTCTTGCTCCTGTTGTCTAGAAGACAAGCCCTGTCCTCCTCAGCCATGGACTAAGTCCTCGAAGGCACAGCCACAGTTTACCTATTTCCAAAGGACATCTTTCCCCTTTTGTGTGGTTATGTATGTATAGACACACACACAAATTCACACATATACATATAAAACACTGTATTTGCCAACTCAACCACTTTTACACTTGTGATCCAATGACGCTGGTTATAGTAATCAGGTCGTGCAACCATCACCAGTGTCCATTGCCAAGCTTTCCATCATCATGAATAGATAGATGCTCAGTGCTTCTGAAACAACGACTCTCCTCTCTCCTTCCCTCCTCCTCCACTACCCACTAACAAACTTTGGTCTTTATACGTTTGTTTATTCTAGATATTTCACATAAGTTGGGTTTCAGATACAATATTTGTCCTTTTGTGGTTGATGTGTTTCACTCAACATACTTTTTTTCAAGATTCTGCTTTTGCTGACAGTGAGTATGAAGTCTCACTGTCACGTCACTCCTTTCTTTAAGTTTGTAAACTCTGCCAGGACTATAGCCATGCTATTGTATTGACACTCCTTT
Organism: Orycteropus afer afer; assembly: GCF_000298275.1. Taxonomy (NCBI): domain Eukaryota; kingdom Metazoa; phylum Chordata; class Mammalia; order Tubulidentata; family Orycteropodidae; genus Orycteropus; species Orycteropus afer. Next base: position 2,237,194 of record NW_006921921.1, on the reverse strand, counting down.
CTTCATTTCATTTTATCTGCACAGTCTTGTCCAACTAATTTCATTTTTCCTGTCATTCAACTCTTTTTTTTCCTTTCTTTCTTTCTTATTTGGCTGAATTGACTGGATGTTTTGGCTTTGTGTAGACACAGCCACACTGTAAGTTGGCCCCTAATTCAATAATTCACCATGAAGACTGGTTTTCATCCTCATTGTGTTGAACAGGCATCTAATCAACCATTAATTTCCTTTTTGTTTGATGAACATAATAACTATTTCTGTCTTTCTTTCTGATGGGAAACAGTGGAAGTGAGGTTTAGCATCTGTGCAAAGTTAGAAGGGGAAATAAAGGTAGAATTCAGCTTCAGAATTCATGTGAGTATTCAGGAGTGATACAGTGGAAAAGGTTGGAATTTGGGAAAAGAAAAGAGAAGGAGGATAATTAATGGATATGTACTAAGAGGTACCAGGCTGTTTAAGCCTAGAAGACTGTGCTATAGCCCTGCTTCTACCAATGAAGTGTTGGACAACCTTGGACAAATCCCTTAACTTTTCTATATCTTCATCATCTTTAAAGTGGATTAATTAGAGTGGATATATAACTGCATAATTTATAGGCCAGTAGGAGAGAGGGAATTATGCATGAGTATTACCTAGGGCCTAGTCATTATCTTTCTTTCTTAAATTCATTAAGAGGTGGTAATAAATTTGACTATATTTATGAGGAAGAAAACAATCTTCATAATGTATCAGATTTGTTTTTTGTAAATACTTCTTGTATTTAAGAGAAAGGAAGATGGGCCTAGTAGAATTCTCAGGAATTCAGACCTTTGTGTTGGGAAAAAGGCCAGTTCAGACTTACAAAAAAATGCAGTTTGAGTTAATGCAAATACAGTAATAACAATTAGTTTTTTTAAAGATTCTTTTGATTAGATACCACAGAAGTCAATCTGAGTTATATTGCTCAAAATTGGGGTGACAAACAAAAAACCAAACTCACTGCCACTGAGTCAATTCCAACTCATAGCGAACCCCTTTGGCTGTTAGAGTGTGGTAAATCTTTATGTAAGTAGATTGCCCACTCTTCCTTCCGCAGGGTGGCTGGTGGATTTGAACCACTAACCTTCTGGTTAGCAGTCAAATACCTTAGGCACTATGCCACCAGAGTTCCTTAAAATTGGTGTGAGGGTATTTTATATACTCAAATCATAGGGAATCTAGAGTGAGTAGAGCTTCAGGAAAGACTGACCCAGGGTTCTGAGAGCCCCTAGGATTGTACTTCTAATTCTTCCTGCATGTTGTCTTCATTTCTTCAGAGTAGCCTCTTCAATGAAGCCTTGAAATTGGTCCCCAATAACTTTCAACTCATACTTCACAGCATATGCCATCAGAAAGAAACTGATGTGTGGTCTCTTGGATCCCAAGAACCAAAATTCTTTGGAAGGAGTCTGATTGTCCAATCTTAGGTCAGTTGAACAAATCTGGGCCAATTAATTGTGAACAGGGAGCAGGATACCATCTTGGATGGATTACCTTCTGCAGTTAAAGGAGAGATGAATCTAAGAATGAGTAAGCTCTCATTTAAACCACCTAGAATTACAGATCATTGACCTGAAGGGAGTATGTGTAGGTGTGTTTGTATGTACGTGTGTCTCAGCATATGGAATAAAACATGATTACAATATACATTTAAGAAAACCAGTAACAGTAATAACAATAATCTACCATCAGATACATAGATACACAAGCTGAACAGGAGTGGGAAGATGAATGGGACTACACCCAGGAATATATATAGGTTTGACAGAGGATATTTCTACATATGTGCTGCAAATGTATCCATGAATATGGTAGAGCATACCAGGGCAAATTTATGAAACTTCTTAGTCATAATCAAACATCTTGAGAGAATGAGTTTCTGGGTTTGGAGGCTCAGGTTTATAGTTTCTGAGGATATCAAAGTCAAGTGTCATAACAATCCACAAAGATGATGTTCCATATCCTACTTTGGTGAGTAGCAACTGAGATCTTACAAGTTTGCAAGAGGTCATCTAAGGAGCAACAAACTGTTGGTCTCTCCCCACCTGGAGCAAAGAAGAGTGATGAAAATTAAAGACACATGGAAACAGTTACTTCAAAGGACTAATGGACCATGAATCAGCCTCCATGACCCTGAGACCAGAAGAACTAGATGATGCCTGGCTACTACTGCCCACTGCTTTGAAAAGGATCACAATAGAAGTTCCTGGATAGAGTGAGAGAAAAATGTAGAACAAAACTCAAAACAATGATAATAATAAAAAGACCAGACTTATTGATTGAATAGAGATTGGTGGAACCCCTGAGACTATGGCCCTTAGAAACCTGGAACTGAGCTCAACCCAGTACCTCAATTTTCAGTCAAACAATAGCTTATTGGGTGAACAATAACACCAGAGAGGTCTACACTCCTTAGAACAACCAACCGTATGAGACCAGAAGGACAGTATTTGCTCAAGGATAAAGCTCAGAAGGCAGGAAGGGATAGAAAAGAAGGACAAATGGAGACAGTAAATTCCTACATCCATGAAAGAAGGACGTGAGAAGAATGCTGTTACATTATGGGGATTGCAATCAATGTTACAAAACAAAATGTGTATGAATTGTTGAATGGAAAATGAATTATCTCTGTAAACTTTCACCCAAATTGCAACAAAAAGTTAAAAAACGAAGCAAACATCACCAACAAGAGACTTTCTAAGACTTCATTAAATACATAGAGTGATTTTTTTAATATGTTAATGCATTTATTTAAGAAATATTTATTAGCACTCACAACATGCTAGGCACTGAGTTGGATTAAAAAAAGTTATAAATATTCAGATTCTTCCCTCAAATTATTTACAACCTAATTGAAGAAACCAACAAACAAAAAAGCAGGTCCCTCAGACATGCCATTACAATGTGCTCCTTGTTGCCCTAATGGTGAGTCCTTCCATGGATATAGGAATTTCTTTCTTTTAACAGAAAATTTATGAGTCAAGAGGTGATAAATTCAAACTTGGATCCTGGTTTATTGTTCAAAGTACTGTTGATGTACAGATGTCTATGGGAGACCTACAATGGTGAAGGGGCTGGGAGGCTGCTTTCCACTTGGGGGTAGCTCTATATTAAGGCTGGGGCCTGAAGTAGGCAAGCTGGGAGCTTGGAGGTTGATTTTTGCTCTATGTTAAGGCACAGGCCTGAAGTAGGTAGACCTGGAGTTTGGAAGCTGCTTTTTGCTTGGGTATGGCTCTATATTAAGACAGTGGCCTGAGGCAGGTGCAGAGGGGTTATGAACAACTAAGGGAGTTGAACTTGTGTTTCAATTTGTTATCCTATGGTGGCTTACGTGTTGCTGTGAGGCTGGAGGCTATGCCACCATGTTGCAAAATGCCAACAGGGTTACCCATGGTGAAGAGGTTTCAGTGGAGTTTCTGGGCTTAGATAGACTCAGAAGAAGGAAGAGGCTTTCACTTCTCAAACAATTGGCCAGTGAAAACCTTATGAATAGCAGTGAAACATTGTCTCATATATAGCCCTGAAACATTGTCAGACATAGTGCTGAAAGATGAGTCCTTCAGGTCAGAAGGCACTCAAAATTTGACTGGGGAAGAGCAGACTCCTAACAGTAGAGATGACCTTAATGATATAAACTTTTGGGACCTCCATTGGCTTATGTAGAATGACTCAAAATGACCAGAAACAGATGCAAATATCCATTTGTAATTGGAACATGGAATGTATGAAGTATGAATCTAGGAAAATTGGAAGTTGTCAAAAATGAAATGGAACTCAAAGATCGATATTCTAGGCATTAGTGGGCTGAAACGGACTGGTTCTGGCCATTTTGAATCTGACAACCATATGATCTACTATGCCAGGAATGACAAAAAGAGGAATGGTGTGGCATTCATCATCACAAAGACTGTTTCAAGATCTGTCCTGAAGTACAATGCTGTCAGTGATAGTGTAGTATACATATGCCTACAAGGAAGACCAGTTAATACTACTATTATCCAAATTTATGCACCAACCACCAAAGCCAAAGAAGAGGATATTGAAAATTTCTACCAACTTCTGCAGTCTGAAATTGATCAAACATGCAATCAAGATGTGTTGATTATTACTGGTGACTGGAATGCAAAAGTAAGAAACAAAGAAGAGTTACCAGTAGTTGGAAAATATGGCCTTGGTCATAGAAAAAAGCTGAAAATTGTGTGATAGTATTTTGCAAGACCAACGACTTATTCATTACAAATACCTTTTTTCAACAACATAAGTCATGACTATACACATGGACTTCACCAGATGGAAGACACAGGAATCAGATTGACTATATTTGTGGCAAGAGGTGATGGAGAACTTCAATATCTTCAGCCAAAACAAGGCCAGGAGCTGATTGTGGAGCAGACAATCAACTGCTCATATGCACATTCAAGTTGAAGTTGAAGACAATTGAAACAAGTCCATGAGAGCCAAAATATGACCTTGATAATGTCTCTCCTGAATTGAGAGACTATTTTAAGAATAGATTTGATGCATTGAACATCAATGACTGAAAACCAGAGGAATTATGGGATGACATCAAGAACATCATCATGAAAAAAGTGAGAGGTCATTAAAAAGATATGGAAGGAAGAAAAGACCAAAATGGATGTCAGAAGAGACTCTGAAACTTGCCCTTGAGCTGAGAGTAGCTAAAGCAAATGGAAGAAATTACAAGATAAAAGAGCTGAACAGAAGATTTCAAAGAGCAGCTCAAGCAGATAAAGCCAATTACTATAATGAAATGTGCAAAGACCTGGAATTAGAAAACCAAAAGGGAAGAACATGCTTGGCATTTCTCAAGCTGAAAGAACTGAGGAAAAAATTTAATCCTTGAGTTGCAGTATTGGAAGATTCTATCAGCAAAATATTGAATGATGCAGGAAGCATCAAAAGAAGATGGAGGGAAAATACAGAGTCACTGTACCAAAAAGACCTGGTCATTCTTCATCCATTTCAGGAGATGGCATTTGAGCAAGAACCAATGGTGTTGAAAGAAGAAGTCAAAGCTGCACTGAAGGAATTGGTGAAGAACAAGGCTCCAGGAATTGATGGAATACCCATTGAATGTTTCAACAAACAGATGCCCTGCTGGAGGCACTCATTCAGTTATGCCAAGAGATTTAGAAGACAGCTACCTGGTCAAATGACTGGAAGAAATCCATATTTGTACCCATTCTAAAGAAAGGTGATGCCACAGAATGTGGAAATTATTGAACAATATCATTAATATTGTATGCAAGTGAAATCTTATGGGAAATAATTCAAAAATGGTTGCAGCAGTATATTGATGGAGAGCTTCCAGAAATGCAAGCTGTATTCAGAAGAGGATATGGAACAAGGGATATCATTGCTGATGTCAGATGGATCTTAGCTGAAAGCAAAGAATACCAGAAAGATGTTTACTTATGGTCTATTGACTGCAAAAACATTCTATTGTGTGGATCATGACAAATTGTAGATATTATTGGGAAGAATGGGAATTCCAGAACACTTGATTATACTCATGAAGAATCTGTCTGTAGATCAGGAGGCTGTCATTTGAACAGAACAAGGGAATACTACATGGTTCAAAATCAAGAAGGGAGAGTGTCAAGGTTGTATTCTTTCACCATACTTATTCAATTTGTATGCTGAGCAAATAATCTGAGAAGCTGGATTATATGAAGAAGAATGTGGCCTCAGGATTGTGGGAAGACTCATTAACAACCTGCGATATGCAGATGATACAACTTTGCTTGCTTGAAGTGAGGATGACTTGAAGCACTTACTGATGAAGGTTAAAGACTACAGTGCGCAGTATGGATTACTCCTCAATATAAAGAAAACAGACATCCTCACAGCTGGTCCAATAAACAGCTTCACAGTGGATGGAGAAACGATTGAGGTTGTCAGGGATTTCATATTACTTGGTTCTACAATCAACACCAGTGGAAGCAGCAGTCAAAACATTAAATGACAAATTAAATGGCAAATCTGCTGCAAAGGACCTCTTTCAAGTGATGAGGAGTAAGGATGTCCCTCAAAGACTAAGGTGTGCCTGACCTAATCCATGATATTTTCAATTGCCTCTTATGCATGTGAGAGCTGGACAGTGAATAAGGAAGACCAAAGAAAAGTTGATGCTTTTGAATTGTGGTGTTGGAGAAGAATGCTAAAAGTACCATGGTCTGCTAAAAGGACTAAGAAATCTTTCTTGGAGGAAGTGCAGCCAGAATTCTCCTTGGAAGCGAGAATGACCACACTTTGTCTCATCTACTTTGGTCATGTTGTCAGAAGGAACCATTCCCTGGAGAAGGATATCATGCTTGGTAAAGTGGAGGGTCAGTGAAGAAGGAGAAGGCCCTCAACGAGATGGATAGACACAGTGGCTGCAACGATGGGTTCAGGAATGGCAAGGATCATGAGACTGGCACAGAACGGGCAGTGTTTTGATCTGCTGTGCATAGGGTCTATGAGTCAGAGATGACTTGGTGGCACCTAACAAAAACAACAACATGATGGTGAACTAGACATATCTAGTCTTTCTCCTTGTGGAAATTGTAGTGTTTTTTGAAGAGTAGGTGAATCAATAAGCAATTTCCAGTGTTGAGTGTTACAATAAGGCAAGTCTAAAGACCTTAAGAACATACAGTAGAAGGATTTAAGTAATTCAGAAATTAGGGAAAGAAAAATATCTGGGTGGAGAACTAAAGGATAAGTAGAAATTGGTCAGAGAAAGGGAAGCTGTGGAAAATATTTCGGGTAGAAAGGAAAGGTCTGAATTTCAGGAGAGAGTATAATATCTGTCTGTGTGGATGTCTGTCTCTAATGTGTACTCTCCATCTCTCTCTCTCTCTCTCTCTCTCTCTCTCTTCTATGACAGTAAGGCCTGAATGAACGGAGCAATGAGAGATACATGCTTATTCACTAATCTTTCTCTTGTTCATACGTTTTTCTATAGATCTCTTAAAGACAAATAAATTTTAATTGCTTAACTTTTTTAAAGATGATATTTTATAAGCAGAACCCCATATCATGAATATTGAACATGGAACTGGCTCTAATCAAGTTTGCCAGGCAAGAGACAATCTTGTTATCTGCTTTTAGATTTAGTGCTAAATACAGTTTGTAGCCATGTAAATGTGATGCCATTTAGCTCCATTCAATTCTATCACCATACTTCTATTGCTTTGCATAGCCTTTAGCCAAAAGGAAGTGTTGTCAATAAACCCAGATTTTTTGTGTTCTTTTATACCAATTGCATTTATGATCTAAATCTTACTGATTGGATTTTCATGGACTTGTTGGTCTTTACCATTAAGAAGACCATTCAGGACTCTGAGATGTTAAATTATGTGATTTCTCTCTTCAGTGTGTGACATTATGCTTGTTAGAAGCAAATACCATTTGGTCTAGTGATTACATGTTATTAACTTAATATTTAAATTGGGTTGCCTGGTTAATTCGAACCCCCTGCAACCTCGAGGTATATTTCTTAAGCTCCTATCCCTCACCAAAATGTCTGCTGCTGCATCAAAGACCTGAAAGGCTATTTGTTTAAAGAGATCATCACTCAAGATCATTTGCCTTGTTGGTGTCAGCTGTCAGCCTAATACATTTATTTGGACAACAGTAGGTTCTGACAGAACTTATAAAGTTCTCTTTCTCGGTTGTGAAATATGATGAATGTGCCATACTGATGACCTTTACACAAGGCCACATGTTAATATTCAGGACCTCCCTTTTGTTGGCCTTGAACAATGGCTGTCATTAAGAAAGCTTGGTTTGCCAATATGCCCTCTGTTAGGATACTGGACTACTCCTGATTGGTCACCAGGAAGTATCATGTGCCTTTGATGGAAATGACATGGAAGATGTATGGTCAAAGTGCTGTGCTCAGCACAACTGCTGTGCAGAGGAGAAAACCACTATGACCCAAATAGCCCTGCACTCAAACAATGTCGCACCAACCAAAGACAACATATTGGGAAGAAAAATGCTTGTAAACTGCATGTGTTAGAAGATGTATTGGCCAGACGGCCATAGGGCAATCTTTGAACTATTGAAATCTTTAGAAATATTGTTTGGTTCTGAAACAATACTTACAAACCTAATTAATCAAGCATAGATGGCTTATTTTCGGGCTTTCCACAGTGTGTTGCTTTAATGCAAGAATAGGGTCTGTCGGGTTCTTTTTGCTGTTTCACAGAGGCACGCAAAAACTCAGCATGGGCATTCATGTTCATACAAGTTGAAGCTCTAAATTTCAAAATAATATCTACATAGATCTCTGGTGATCCCTTCAACAAAGGCCAGGGTTGGGGGGTAGCTCGGATTTCTTTTTCAATTGTGTCTGGTTCTATGTGTGACTTTTTTTTTCTCTTCTCTTCTCCTTAATTTTATTCATCTATTCACAGAATCAGTTAAGAAAGATTATCATTCCTGTTGAGTTCTCTTTGGCTTTAGGGGAAAATTTTTGCTTTTTTTTCTTATAGAATAAATATAATAAAGGGCTGCTTTCCTGAATATGTACTATTGAATTATGTGATTTGAAATGTTCACATGTACAGCCTTCTTTTTCAGTCTTGGTTTCACATTTTCAAAGGGTCACTGGGAAACTAGTGAGAGTAAGCCCTCAAGGGGCATGAGGTGCTTGGAAATCATTTCATATAAGAGGACTAGAATGCCATATGGAGTGATGTCATAGGCAGGTACCATAAACCTCTTCTGTCTCAGGCAAGCTTTGGTCGAAATAAGCTAATCATTTAGATCAAAGAATCACCCAAGTATTTAATTGCATGCAAAATAGTGCTTGATCAGAGTTTTACCATGACACGAAATATTACACTAGGTCATGGTAGTTGAATTGTGTGAGTACAATCCCTGAAGGTCAACTCCTGATTTTTCATTTAGAGGCAGATTATCGACTTTGTGGATTATCCTAATGCTCCCTACTGCTTCCTCCAGGACTGTGTCCTCCAGATGGTTAGAATACAAGGGACAGGAGAAAGGAATGAGGCTGAAACTCAATCCACAATTATATTAATTGTAAACAATTCTAACTAAAGATTTGGTAAGAGGAGGGATGCTACTCAGGCTCATTAATTATCAAGAAAATACAAATTAAAACCACAATACAGTATCATTTTATACTCTTTTGAATGACAAAAATTGAAAAATAAATCAGGCAGTAGTAAGTGTTGACAAGTATGTGGGAGAACAGGAAGATCTGTACACTGTTGGTAGGAGTGTAAATTGCTGCAAACACTTTAGAAACAACGAATATCATATAATAAGTTTGAAGACATACTTACCTTATGACTTAGCATTTCACTTCTAGACAAACGAGAGCACATGTGCACCAGAAATCCTGTGCAAGAATCTTTGTAGCAGCCTTGTTTGTAATGTTAAGAGCAAAACCAACTGGAGTGACTCATATGTCCATCAACGATGGATAATAAATTGTGCCTATTCATATAATGATATTGAATGGGCTTTTAAATTTATTTAAAATATATGAATATGTCTTATATATTCTTTTGTATAGATGATATTAAATGATGATATATGAAATGGCCTATATTTGACCACTTTTGACCTACAAGACAGCAGCTCCACATGGTTCAATGTAATCTTTCAAAAATAAATAAATAAAAGTAATTAAAAACATGTTCAATGTAGTAAAAAAAAATTTCAGGACTCACAGGATTATTAGGGCTGAAGATTTTAGTGGTTATTTAAATTCTGTAGGGTAAGGAAAGCATGTCCTTGGGACCTTTGATGATTCCACTAAAAGCCAGTACCCTGATTCTTAGACAAATACTCTTAAAATTATACCTCAAGTTTGAAATGGTTTTCAGACTAGCCCAGAGATTTAAAAACAAAATATCCCCAAATATAGCTGTGATTCTGGGCTAGAGATCTCTCCCATTTTAGTGTAACTGAGTCAAGTTGATGATGTCATGGCAAAGAGGTGGTGTCCAGGGAGGAGGCCAACGTATATCTGAAGGTCATGCAATGACTTATAATTTTCTTTTGATGCGTGCTAAGAGTCTGACTCCTTTTGTCTATTTAGTAGGAAAAGGGGAGTAACGTGGCTGAGTGATCTAGGGAAAAGAAACATAATCCCTCCCCAGAATGCAGGCACAGACACTGTCCTACTTCGCAGAGTACTAAAGACATGACAAGTATGTTCCGCTCTTGTGTCCACTTCACTCATCCACACCCATGGATGCTGATGTTAAGTGCCGTCAAGTCGATTCTGGCTCATAGCAAACCTATATGCAACAGAACAAAACACTGTCCAGTCCTGCACCATCTTTACAATCCTTACTATGTTTGACCCCATCGTTGCAGCCACCGTGTCAAGCCATCTTGTTGAGGGTCTTCCCCTTTTTGCTGAGACCACCCCACTCACACAAACACACTTTATCAAGCATGATATCATTCTCCAGGGAATGGTCCCTTCTGACAACATGACCAAAGTAAAAAACAAAACAAAACAAAACAAAAAATCTCACTACTATCAAGTCGATTTCGACTCATAGCAACCCTTCATTGATTTTCCGAGACTGTATCTTTACGGAGGTAGATTGTCCAGTCTTCCTCCTGAGGAGTGGCTGGTGGATTTGAATCGCCAGCCCTCTGGTTAGCAGTCAAGTGCCTTAGGCACTACGCCACCAGAACTCCACGACCAAAGTAGGTGAGATGAAATCTGGCAGTTCTCACTTCTAAGGATCATTCCAGCTGCACTTCTTCCATGACAGATGTGTTTGTTCTTCTGGTAGTCTGGTATTTTCTGTATTCTTCACCAACACCATAATGCAAAGGCATCAACTTTTCTTCAGTATTTCTTATTCATCACTGCATGCATATGAAATCATTGCTTTCCAGTGGATCTCTACTCATACTGACCCCTCCTTGGGTTTCTGAGGTGATATCTCTACGGAAGTAGATTGCCCAATCTTCCTTCCAAGGAGTGCCTGATGGGCGTGGCTTGGGTTAGGCACACCTTAGTTTTCAAAGTCACATCTTTGTTCCTTAACACTTTGTTGTTGTTGTTAGGTGTCAAGTTATCTCTGACTCATAACAACCCTATGCACAGCAGAACGAAACACCACCTGGTCTTGTGCCAGCCTCACAATCCCTGCTATACCTGAGCCCATCGCTGCAGCAACTGTGTCTATCCATCTTGTTGAGGGCCTTCCCCTTCTTCATTGACCCCCCACTTTACCAAGTGTGTTATTGTTCTCCAGGGAATGGTTCCTTCTGACAACATGACCAAACTAGGTGGGACAAAGTCTGATCATTCTCGCTTCTAAGGAGCATTCTGGCTGCCCTTCCTCTAGGACAGATTTGTTAGTCCTTTCAGCAGACCATGGCAATCTTAGCATTCTTCTCCAACACCACAACTCAAAAGCATCAACTGGTCTTCGGTCTTCCTTATTCATTGTCAGCTCTCACATGTATAAGAGGCAATTGAAACTACCATGAATTGGATCAGGTGCACCTTACTCTTCAAGGAGATATCCTTATGTCTCATCTCTTGCAGGAGGTCCTTTGCAGCAGATTTGCCCAATGCAATACATCATCTAATGTTTTGACTGCTGTTCCATTGGTGTTGATTGTAGAAAAAGTAATATGAAATCCTCAATAATCTCCATCTTTTCTCCATCCACCATGAAGCTGTTTATTGGACCAGTTGTGAGAATGTTTGTTTTCTTTATATTGAGGAGTAATCCATACTTTAGACTGTAGTCTTTAATCTTTATCAGTAAGTGCTTCAAGTCATCCTCACTTTAAGCAAGCAAAGTTGTGTCATCTGCATATCACAGGTTGTTAATGAGTCTTCCTCAAATCCTGATGCCATGTTCTTCTTCATATAATCCAGCTTCTCAGATTATTTGCTCAGCATACAAGTTGAATAAGTATGGTGAAAGGATACAACCTTGACACACTCCCTTCTTGATTTTGAACCATGCAGTATCCCTTTGTTCTGTTCGAATGACAGCTTCCTGGTCTATGTACAGGTTCCTATGAGAACAATCAAGTGTTTTGGAATTCCCATTCTCAATAATATCCACAATTTGTCATGACCCACACAATTGATAGCTTTTGCATAGTCAACACAACATAAGTAAACATGTTTCTGGTATTCTTTGCTTTCAGCTAAGATCCATCTGGCATCAGCAATGATATTTCTCGTTCCATGTCCTCTTCTGAATCCAACTTACATTTCTACAAGTTCTCTGTCAATATACTGCTGCAATCATTTTGAATTATCTTCAGTAAAATGGTGGCGTAGTGCCTTAAGGCATTTGACTGCTGGCAGTTCAAACCCACTAGCCACTCTTCAGAAGGAAGGTTGGGCAATCTACTTCTGTAGAGATACTGCCTTGGAAACCCAAGAAGCAGTCGCTATGAGTCAGGAACAACTCTACAGCAGTGACTTTACTTACATGTGATAGTAATGATATTATTCAATAATTTCCACATTCTGTGGGATTGCCTTTCTTTGGAATGGGTACAGATATGGATCTCTTCCAGTCAGTTGGCCAGGTATCTGTCTTCCAAGTATCTTGGCATAACCAAGTGAGTGCCTCCAGCAGGGCATCCATTTGTTGAAACATCTCAATGGGTATTCTCTCAGTTCCTGGAGCCTTGTTCTTTGCCTGTTCCTTCAGTGCAGCCTCAACTTCTTCCTTCAGTACCATTGGTTCTTGATCATATGCCACCTCCTGAAATGGATGAACATTGACCAATTTTTTTGGTACAGTTGACTGTGTATTCCTTCCATCTTCTTTTGATGCTTCCTGCATCATTCAATATTTTGCCCATAGAATCTTTCAATACTGCAACTTGAGGCTTGAATTTTTTCCTCAGTTCTTTCATCTTGAGAAATACCAAGCATGTTCTTCCCTTTTGGATCTCTAAGTCCAGGTCTTTGCACATTTCATTATACTAATTGACTTTGTCTGCACGAGCTGCTCTTTGAAATCTTCTGTTGAGCTCTTTTATCTTGTCACTTCTTCCATTTGCTTTAGCTACTATCTGCTCAGCTGCAGAGACCCAGGTGAGGAGAGGGAACCCAGGCCATGTCCCACAAGCAGGGAGATGGGAAGGCAGGGAGAGGACAGAGAGGCAAAGGGGACCAGAACAGATCAAGGAGTCAGCTGCTGGGATCCAGGTAAGGGTGGCTGGAGAGGTTTCCAACAGCTAACGGAGACAAACTTGTCTGTTTGTTTGTCCTAGTGTGGTGATGTGTTGCTGTGAGTCTTGAGGCTGTGCCACTGCTGTTTCAAACCCAGTGGGGTGCACAATTTGCACAGGTATCAGTCTGCCTTGCAGACTGAGACAGACTAGGAAGAAGGAAGAAGCCATCCACTTCTCAAAGAATTGGCCAGGGAAAACCTTATGAATAGCAGAGAAACACTGTCTGATACATTACTGGACAACTTTATGAATAGCTTGGAAACATTGTCCAATACAGAGAGGAAGATGAGTCATTTAGCTTAGAAAGCTCTCAAAGAAGACTGGGCAAGAGCTGCATTATCATAGTAAAGTCAGCCTTACTCATATGGATAAGATAAAGCTTTTGAGACCTCCATTTGCTGACGTGGCACCACTCAAATTGAGGAGAAACAGCAGCAAGCATCCATTAATAATCGGAACATGGAACGTACAAAGTATGAATCTAGGAAAATTGTCAGAAATGAAATGGAATGCATAAAGATTGATATCTTAGTCATTAGTGAGCTGAAATGGACTGGTTTTGGCCATTTTGAATCAGACAACCATATTATCTACTATGCCGGGAACAACAGGTAAAAGAGGAATGACATGGCATTCATCATCACAAAGGATGTTTCAAGATCTTACCTGAGGTACAATGCTGTCAGTGATAGAATAATATCCATACACCTACAAGGAACACCTGTTAATACAACTATTATTCAAATTTATGCATCAACCACCAAAGCCAAAGATGAGGAAATTGAAGATTTTTATCAACTTCT
>NW_006921921.1:2196395-2207411 GCF_000298275.1 Orycteropus afer afer | reverse complement strand
CTCAATGGCAGTGAGTTTGGTTTTTTGAGAACTTCCATAGATATTCATTGTGGATCCAAGTAAAATGAAATCTCTGCTGACAACTTGAATCTTTCCTCCATTTATCACAATGTTGCTTATTTGTCCAATTGTGAAGATTTTTGTTTTCTTTATGTTGAAGGTAATCCATATTGAAGACTGCAGTCTTTGATCTTCATCAGTAAGTACCTCAAGTGTTCTTCACTTTCAGCCAACAAGGTTGTGTCATCTGAATATTGTGGGATGTTAATGAGTCTTCCTCCAATCCTAATGCCACATTCTTCTCCATATAGTCTTAGGTTCTTAGATTATTTGCTCAGCATACAGATTGAATAAGTATGGTGAAACAACTCTGATACACAATCTTCCCAATTTTAACCATTCAGTATCCCCTTGTTATGTTTAAGTGACTGCTTCTTTGTCTATGTACAGGTTCCTCCTGAGCACAAGTAAGTGTTCTGGACTATGTTATCCATAATTGTTATGATCCATACAGTCATATGCCTTTGCATAGTCAATTAAACACAGGTAAACATGTTTCTGATATCCTTTGCTTTCAGCCAAGGTCCATCTGACACCAGCAATGATATCCCTAGTTCCACATTCTCTTCTGAATCCAACTGGAATTTCTGGAAGTTCCCTGTCAATATACCATTGCAATCATGTTTGAATCATCTTCAGCAAAATTTTACTTGCATGTGCTATTAATGATATTGTTCATTAATTTACCCATTCTATTGGATCACCTTTCTTTGGAATGGGCACAAATATAGATCACATCACATTGATTGGCCAGGTAGCTGTCTTCCATATTTCTTGGTATACATGAGTAAGCACCTCCAGTGTTGCCATCATTTGTTGAAACATCTCAATGGGTATTGCATCAGTTCCTGAAGCCTTGTCTTCACAATTCCTTCAGTGCACCTTGGACTTTTTCCTTCAACATCATTGTTTCTTGATCATATGCTGCCTCCTGAAATGGTTGTGCATTGACCAATTCTTTTTGAAACAGTCACTCTGTGTATTCCTCCCATCTTCTTTTGATGCTTCCTGCATTGTTCAATATTTTACTCATAGAATACTTCAATACTGCAATTAGAGGCTTGAAATTTTCTTTAGTTCTTTCAGCTTGAGAAATGCCAATCATGTTCTTCCCTTTTGGTTTTCTAATTCCAGGTCTGTACACATTTCATTATAATAGTTTAATTTGGCTTCTCGACCTGCTTTTTGTAATCTTCTGTTCAGTTCTTTTACTTTATCAGGACATCTTCAATTTCTTAATGTTTGGCTTTAGTGATTGGTGCATAAATTTGAATAATAGTAGTATTAACTGGTCTTTTTTTTGTAGGTATATGGATATTATCCTATCACTGACAGCATTTTACTTCAGGATAAATCTTGAAATGTTCTTTTTGACGATGAATATGATGCCATTCCCTTTCAATTTGTCATTGCTGGCATATAGACTATATGATTATCTGATTCAAAAGGACCAAGTTCAGTACATTTCAGCTCGCTAAGGTCTAGGATATCGATCTTTATGCATTGCATTTCATTTTTGACAATTTCCAATTTTCTCAGATTCACATTTCATACCCTCCATGTTCCAATTATCAATGAATGTTTGCAGTTATTCCTTCCCATTTTGAGTTGTGCCCCATCAGCAAATGAAGGTCTCAGAAGCTTTATTCCATCAAGATCATTAAGCTCGTGTCTACTTTAAAGAGACCGCTCTTCCTTAGTCATATTTTGTGTGTCTTCCAACCTCAGGAGCTCATCTTCTGGCACTGTATCAGACAATGTTTTACTACTCTTCATAAAATTTTCCAGTAACATATTAGATAGTGTTTCACTTCTATTCATAAGGTTTTCAGTGGCCAATTTTTTTAGAAGTGGATTGCCCTGTCCTTTCACCCTTTCCAGTCTGTGTTAGCCTGGAGGCTCCTCTGAAACCTGTCCACCATGAGTGACCCTGCTGGTATTTGAAATACTGTTGGCATAGCCTCCAACCTCACAGCAACATACAAGCTACTACAGTATGACAAACTGACAAACAAGTGGTGGATATCCATGGCAGTCATCAATAATTGCCCACAAACCTGGACACAGCCCTGGAACTCTTATCACAGTGTGGCCTCAAGCAGCTACAACCAATTTTAACGGATTGGTATTTGAGATAAAATGTGTTTGCCATCTCTGGTGAGGAAATAAGGCACTATAGCTAGAGCTAGGGTAAGTGATCATTGTGAACTGAGGACTGTTGGCAACATGAGTCAATTCCCAAACAAAGAGAAGTGAAGTGTTCATACCCAGACAACTTTTCAGAAGGGAGTTGGAGGGTGCTGAGGTAGCTGGGAGAAGGATAATGCTGTAATACCAATGAGCATCCACCTGAGGATGAGCTATTCATTCATGTTTCTGATTTTTTCCAAGATGACTTCCCAATTGTCGTCTGTGTGAAAAAGGAAGACCAATGCAGGATTGGCACATTTCAATTATAGTGCTGGTTAATGTTGAATATGCCATAGACTGTCAGAAGAATGAAAAAATCAATCTTAGTGGAAGTATACCCAGAATGTTGCGTAGAAGCAAGGATGGCGAGAATCCATCTTGTGTACTTTGGACATGTTATCAGGAGGGACCAGTCACTGGGGAAGGTCATCATGCTTAGTAAGGTAGAGGATCAGTGAAAAAGAAGAAGACCCTCAGTGAAGTTAGAATGACACAGTTGCTGCAGCAGTGGGCTCAAACATACTATTGTGAGGATGGCACAGAGCTGAGCAGGATTTTCTTCTGTTATTCACAAGGTCACTATGAATAAGCAACTGATTCAATAGCACCTAACAACACAAACTGTGCCAGACACTATTTCTAGGTGCTTGGGATATTGTGGAAAACAGTTCAGAGATGACCCTTGCCCTCATAGTCCTTACATTCTAATGAGGGAATTGAATATATGCATATACATATGTACATATATACATATATATATATATATACATACATACATAAAATATACAGAGTTCTGGTAGTGCTGTGGTTAAGGCATTGGAATGCTAACCAAAAGGTCAGTGGTTCAAATCCACCAGCTACTCTGCAGAAGAGAGATAAGGCAGTCTGCTTCCATAAAGATTTACAGCCTTTGAAACCCCATGGGAGTCACTATGAGTTGGAATATATTTGATGGCAGTGGGTTTTGTTTGGTTTGATTTAAATATATATGTATGTGTGTGTGTGTGTGTGTGTGTGTAATGTATTGTTAAAATAAAGCAGTGAGAAAGATACATGACAGAGGGTGAGAGGGAAATTTTGGAATAGAGTGAGGAGTAAGCTGTATAAGTATTTGGAGAAGGGAATTCCAGGCAGTAGGAATAGTAAAGATATTACCTCCTTCCCTCCCCTCCTCTGACCTTGCTGTAGGAGGGTTCTTGTCACATTCAAGGAACAGAAAGGCAGTCAGAGTGGGCAGGGTGCAATGAGTACAGTGAGAGAGAGAGTGGCCCAGACCATGACCAGAACATATGATTTAATAAGCTTCTTAATTCTAAGACAGGGGGAAGCCATTGGAGGACTTTGTGTAGGGGAGTGACAAGGTCTGTTTGAACGGGGTCACTCTGGCTGCTTTATAGAGAATAAATCATAGCATTTGTGTAATCCAGGTAAAAGATAATGATGATAATGGTGGTTTGAAACACAGCAGGTAATAACATAATTGGTGGGAAGTCAAATTTGTAAGAAAGAGCTATCAGACAACACTAGAATTGGCCTAAGTTGTTTAATAGTTTCAGGGACAACTCTCCCTTCTACCTGGAAAAGAGAAAAAGATTACCCCTTTAGAAACCCATACTCTTTTGGGAAATAAGGCATTGTTGTTGTTGTTATTTGCCATCGAGTTGGCCCCGACTCACAGCGACCCCTCCTTGGGTTTCCGAGGCAGTATCGCTACGGAAGTAGGAATGCCCAACCTTCCTTCCAAGGAGTGGCTGGTGGGTTTGAACTGCCAGCCTTCTGGTTAGCAGTCAAGTGCCTTAGGCACTATGCTACCAGAGCTCCTAAATAAGGCATTATTACCTCCCAATTGTGTGACAAGATACAGGAAAATAAAACATCTTCAAAGACAAGGAGGCTGCAGGTGGATCCTCAGGGCAGCTAAGATGGATCTGGTGGCAGAAAGCATTGCTGGGACAAGATCACTGTGATAAAGGGGATGTGGTGGTGAGGAGAGGGTCACATTATGTGAGCTGAGCTGTGGTCAGTGGCTCTGCAGAGGAGGGGAAGTGTCTTTGAGAAAAAGATGGCTTTGTGGAGAGAATGTCTGGAACTCAGCTCACATGAAGCTGGTGCTTCTGCTCATCACCCTAGCTCCAAGCCCATGGGAGGTGACGAGGAAGGGCTAAAGTACATGACTCTTCTGAGTACAACCCAGAGGTGGATGCATCTCCATAAAGGAGGACACAAGCAGGACCTGATAAGAACTGGTTCATATGGAGACTTGGTCTCCCCATCTCAATAAATGGCACCACCTCCCCCAGTGGCTCAAGCTATAATTCAGAGTTGTCTTTGATTCTCTCTCTTTCTTCCCTTCCTCTCTCCTGAGTAAATCTATCAATAGGTCTAAGTTATATATCAAATTCTTCAACTTCTTTTGACAGCCTGTACAGTAATAAAAACAAACATACAGTATATATTATGTGCAGGCACTGAACTAAGATATTTGCATATTAATACCTCATTTATTTTATGTTTTGCCCTTAATTAATTTTGCCCAATCTTTTATCTGTTACCGTTTTAAAAGAAACTTTGTTTGAGAACAGTTTAGATTTATAGAAAAGGTGTGCAGCTAGTGCTGAGAGCCCCCATATCTGCTTTCGCCTCTTAATAACATCTTACATTGGTGTGCCACACTTGTTACCTTTCCTGAGCCAGTATTAATAAAATATTATTATTTTAAAAGTCCATAATTTATTCTATTCTCCTTAGCTTTTTTTTTTTTTTAATTATTTTAATTTAAGGATCCTACTCAGGACACTGCATTGCATTTAGTTGTATCCTAAGACTCTTTAGACTGTGATAGTTTCTTAGACTTTTCTTGTTTTTGAGAACTTGACAGTTTCAAGCACTACTCGTCAGCTATTTTGCAGAAGGTCTTTCAATTTGGACTTGACTGATGATTTTCTTGTGATTGGACTGGGGTAATGTTTTTTTGTTTGTTTTCCCCCGAAGAAGACCACAGAGGGAAAGTGCAATTCTCATTGTGTCGTATCAAAGATACATCCCACCATTGATGTTAGCCATAATCACATAGCTGAGAGACTGTCAGTTTTCTCCACTGTAAAGTTGTTCTTTTTTTATCCCCCTTTCTATACCATACTCTTTGGAAGGGAGATACTTTGCTTAGCCCACAATGAAAGAGTGGGAAGTTATACTCCACCTCTTTGAGGGTTGTTGTTGTTGTTATGTGCTGTCGAGTCAGCCCTGACTCATAGTGACCCCTCCTTGGGTTTCCGAGGCAGTATCACTACAGAAGTAGGATTGCCCAACCTTCCTTCCGAGGAGTGGCTGGTGGGTTTGAACCACCAGCCTTCTGGTTAGCAGTCAAGTGCCTTAGCCACTATGCTACCAGAGCACTTTAATTATTTGGAATTCTTTTGCATGGAAAATTTTTCTCTGCTATCTAATTTATTTATTTATTCAATCATTTAGTTGCATAAGTATGGACTTATGTAAATTTATACTTTGGGTTGTAATACAATACTGTTGTTGCTATGTGCCATCAAGTAGATTTTGACTCATAGCAACCCTATAGAACAGAGTAGATTTGCCCCATAGGTTTTCCTAGGCTGTAGTCTTTATGGGAGCAAATTGCCAGTTTTTTCTTTTTTCCTCCCACAGAGCAGCTGGTACCTGGGTTCAAACCTCTGACCAATCAGTTAGTAGCCAAGTGCTTAACCACTGAATCACCAGTGCTCCTTCAATACAACGCTACTTTTTTAATTTTGTTATTGAAATCATTTTGGGTTTGGTCATTGGGAGCTCTTTCAATTAGCTCCTGAGTCCCTTTGACATAACCTCATCATATGTTTGTTTTGTTTTGAGTATCTTTACTCTTTGGCACTACAAGATGCCCCAGGATCATCTTGTATATTTCCTACCCAGCTATCTAATCAGTAATTTCTCCAACAAGCACTGATTCATTTTATTGGAGAATGATATTAGAAACCAAGGTTTGGGCATGAGGTGTGCTATTGAGTTTTCATTGGTTCTAAGCCCTCCCAATCGACAGAGGAAGGAAACATATGTATATATACGAAATTGTATATACTTGTATCTATAAGTATTTCTAAGAAGCCTGGGTAGTATGAGCCATTTGTGATTGGCTGCTAGCCTAAAGGTTGGCAGTTCGAACCCACCCAGGTGTTCTGTGGAAGAAAGTCCTGGCAAACTACCTCCAAAAAGATTACAGCCAAGTCAATCCTCTGGAGCAGTTCTACTCCATAACATGTGGGATAAGCCAACAAAGACAATAGATATTTCTATGTGTGAATATCTTTATCTATATAAAGCTAAACACATGATCATAGCAACGTCTCTAATTTGGGTCCATTGCCACATGGATCAGTCTAGACTTCTCCCCTTGTTTATCTGTAACCTCCTACTCCAACAGTGAGAAACCTGGATTTTACCATCTGCCATCCATTTGCTCAATTGTTCCATTCCATATACACGTATAGTAGTATCAGAATTGTTAACATGTGCCTCCCTGGAAACCAACTTTATCAACTAGAGTACAGTATGTATGTGCAGTTTATTTTGACTTTATTGTATTGACTGCTTGTTTCTAGTGACTTCTGTCTCCCCCAACCACCTTCAGGAAGATTGTTTTATATATTTGTAATGAAGTTAGATTGTGTGACACAGTCTGTATTCTATATTGGGATTCATTCCTCTGCCTGCTAAATTATCTTCTTTTAAATTTGTATTCTAAAGTTTACTTTTTTGTTTTTTAATATTCTATGGGTTTTGACAAATGTACCATTATTATACCATACAGAATAATTTCAACCCCTACGGGGGAGGGGAAAAAAAAAAAAAACCCTAGTGTGTCACCATTTCAACCCTGCCCTCCTCCTCCCTGCTCCAGTTCTCTGGCAACTACCAGCTCTTTTCACTATCTCTGTTGTTTTGCCTTTGCCAGCATGTTATATAATTGGAATCATACTGTATGTAAATTTTTGAGACTCTTTTCACTATCGATATCCATTTAAAATTCACCCATGTCTTTTCATGTCTTGATAGCTCATATCTTTTTTATCATTGAATAACATTCCATTGACTGTATGTGCCAGAGTTTGTTTATCCACTCACCTTTGAAACCTATTGAAGGATATCTTGGTTACTTCTAATTTGGGGCAATTATGAATAAAGCTGCTATAAACATCAATGTATAGGTTTTTGAGTGGACATAAGTTTTCAAATCATCTGGGTAAATACTTAGGAGTACAATTTCTCAGGTTTATGGTAAGATGATGTTTGTCTTTGTAAGAGTTTTGTTTTCCAAAGTGACTGTACCATTTTGTATTCTTACCAACAATGAATGAAAGTTCCTGTTACTCCACATACTCACCAGCAGTTGGTATTGGCAGGTATTTTTTTTTTTTTTTTAATTTTAGCCATTCTAATAGATGTGTAGTGGTATCTTTTTGCCATTATTAGGTGACATTGAGTTGACTCTGACTCATATGACCCCATATACAACAGAATGAAACAGTGCCTGGTCCTATCTAGCCTCACAATCCTTGCCATATGTGAGCCCATCATTGCAGCCACTGTGTCAATCCATCTAGTTGAGGGCCTTCCCCTCTTTTGTTGACCCTCCACTTTACCAACCATGATATCCTTCTTCAGGGAATGCTCCATTTTCTGACAACATGACCAACGTAGGTATCTTAGTATTATTTAAATTAGCCTGAAAACCCAAGGAAGGTCACTATGAGTCAAATTGACTTGATGGCAGTAAGTTTTAATGACAAATGATTTTGAACATCTTCTCATATGTGTATTTGACACGTGTATATTTTACTTGATAAGATGTCTGTTCATATCTTTTGTCCATTTTGTAATTGGGTTATTTGTTTTCTTGTTGTTGAGTTTTAAGAGCTCTGAGCTCTGGTGGCATAGTGCCTATGGCATTTATTTGACTGCTAACCAGAAGGCTGGCAGTTCAAACCTATGAGCCACTCCTCGGAGGGAAGGTTGGGCAATCTACTTCCATAGTGATACTGCCTCCAAAACCCAAGGAGGGGGTCACTGTGAGTCAGGTCTGACTTGATGGCAGTGAGTTTGGTTTTTGGTTTTACATATTTTAGACACAAATTCTTTATCAGATATGTGTTTTGAAAACATTTTCTCCTGGTCTGTGGTTTGGTTTTTCTTTCTCCTAACAGTGACATTCACAGAGCAGAGGCTTTTTAATTTTAACACATCCAATTTGTCAATGTTTAATTTCATGGATCATGCTTTTGGTGTTGTATCTAAAAATTCATCACCAAATCTAAGATCATATAGATTTTCTATTTTGGTTTCTTCTGGAAGTTGTATAGTCTTTCATCTTACATTTAGAGCTCTGCTCCAATTTGGATTATGTTTTTTGAATGATGTGTAGTCTGTACCTAGGTTCATTTTTTTTCCATATGCGTAGTCAATTGTTGCAGCACCATTGGTTGAAAAGATTATCATTTCTCCCTTTAACTGCCTTTGCACCTTTGTCAAAGATGAGTTGACTCTATTCGTGGGGTCTCTTTCTGGGCCCTCTATTCTTTTGATCTTTTGTGTCTAATTTTTCACCAATCTTACATTGTTTTGATTACTGTAGCTTTGCAATCAAAAAACTTGAAATACAATAACGTAAATCTTTCCATTTTGTTCTTCAGTATCATGTTGGCTGTTCTAGGTCTTTTGCCTTTCCATACAAACTTCAAGTAAACTTTACAATCAGTTTATCAATAGCTACCAGATAGCTTTCTGGGACTTTGATTGGCATTGCATTGACTCTATAGATCAAGTTGGGAAGAACTGGCATCTTAACAATCTTGTATATTCCAGTCCATAAACATAATATATTTTCCCATATATTTAAATTTTCTTTCATTTCTTTCATCAGAGTTTTATAGTCTTCTGCATAGATATACCATACATGTTTTGTTAGATTTATGCCTAAATCTTTTTTAAAAGCTATTTTTTAAAATTCCAATTCTAATTGTTCATTACTGGTATATAGGAAAGCAATTGATTTTAATTTTTGTATATTAACCTTCTCACCTGTCTCCTTGAGATAATCACTTATTACTTCTGGGAGTTTTTGTGGTTGCTGTTGTTGGTTTTTGTTCTACATAGACATTCATGTCGTCTTTGAACAAAGACAGTCTTATTTCTTCCTTCCCAATTTGTATACCTTTTATTTCCTTTTCTTGTCTTGTTTCACTAAGTAGGACTTCCAGTATAATATTGAATAGGAGCAGTGAGAAAGGACATCTTTGCCTTTTTCCTGATCTTCAGGGGAAAGCATCTTACCAAACTCATCGCTGTCAAGTTGGTTCTGACTCATAGCGACCCCTCCTTGGGTTTCCGAGGTGGTGTCACTACAAAAGTAGATTGCCCAACCTTACTTCTGAGGAGTGGCTGGTGGGTTTGAACCTCTAGCCTTCTGGTTAGTAGTCAAATGCCTTAGACACTGTGCCACCAGAGCTCCCAAATATATTAGCTGTAGGTTTTATGCAGATATTCTTTATCAGATTGAGAAATTTTCCCTCCATTCCTAGTTGGCTGAGAGATTTTATTATGAATGAGTGTTGGAGTTGTCAAATGTTTTCTCTGTATCAATTAATATGATCGTAAGATTTTTTTTTAGCCTGTTGATGTGGTAGATTACCTTGATTTATTTTTGAATGTTGAACCAGGCTTGTATATGTAAAATAAACTCCACTTAATTATAACATATAATTCTTTTTATACATTGTTAGATTTGATTGGTAACATTTTGGTGAAGATTTGTGCATTTGTGTTCATGAGAGATATGGATCTACAGTTTTCTTTTCTTGTAATGTCTTTATCTAGTTTTGATATTACAATAATGCTGCCCTCCCAAGGTGGTATCACTATGGAAGTAGATTGCACAACCTTCCTTCTGAGGAGTGAATGGTGGGTTTGAACTACCAGCCTTCTGGTTAGCAGTCAAATGCCTTAGCCACTAGAGTACCAGAGCTCCTATAGGATGATTGATGAAGCATTTATTCTGTTTCTATTTTTAGGAAGACAATGTGTTGTTGTTGTTATGTGCCATCGAGTCAGACCCGACCCCTAGCAAGACCTCTTTGGGTTTCCGAGGCGATATCACTATGGAAGTAGATTACCCAAATGTAGATAATTGGTATAATTTCTTCATTGAATGTTTAGTTATAATTTACCAGTGAAACCATCTGGGCCTGGTGCTTTCTTTTTTGAAAAGTTATTAATTATATATTCAATTTCTTTAATAGATACAGGCTTTATTCAAATGATCTATTTATGTAAATTTTGTAGTTCATGTCTTTCAAGGACTTGGTCCAATCCATCTAAGTCATCAAATTTGTTTTCATAGAATTATTGATAGTATTCCTTTATAACTCTCTTTTATTTCTGTAAGGTTAGTAGTAGAAACATTTCTGATTCTAGTAATTTGCATCTTGTCTTTCTTATTCTTGGACAATTCATGAGAGCTTTGTCAACTTTCTTGATAATTTCAAGAACCAGTTTTTGCCTTCATTGGTTTTCTCCATTGCTTTCCTGTTTTCAGTTTCACTGATTTCTGTTCTGATTTATGTAACTTATTCTCTTCTTCTTGCTTAGGCTTAAACTGCTTTTCTTTCTCTAGTTTTCTGAAGTGGAAACTAAAGTTATTTATTTTAGATTTTTTTTTTCTTTTCTAATATATGCACTATGGGAGCTCTGGTAGCATAATGG
>NW_006921921.1:2190723-2195680 GCF_000298275.1 Orycteropus afer afer | reverse complement strand
TTTTTTTTTTTTTTTTTTTGTTGGGTGGAATATTCTGTAAATTTCCATTAGGTTAAGTTAATTGATAGTGCTGTTCAGGTCAACTATATCCTTACTGATGTTCTATCTTGTGTGTCAGAGCTAAAACAAGAAGTCTACCTCATTTATTTTTCACAACAACTTTTTTATTATTACCCTCACTTTACAGATGCAAGGCACCTAGTAGGAATTCAATAAATAGTTTTGAATGAGGAAAGAATAGAATGAGGAAAACTCTGGCTAAATGGGAAACATTATTTTCTTCTTGGTCCCTTATAATTGGAAATGGCCATTCAGAAGCTGTAGAGGCATAGAAGGAGACTTTTCAGTAACAGCAACATCTTAACAATTATAATAACAGCTAAGTTTTGCATTCATCATACTTGGTTAAGTAGCGGGTCAGTGAAAATCAGCAAAATGCAGTGATACAGTGGCTTCAACAGTGGACTCAAACAGCAGTGATTATGAGGATAACACAGCACCAGGGGCAGTGGTTCTTCTTGTTGTATATTGGGTTCCTATGAGTCAGAGCCCACCTGGTGGCACTACGAACAACAAGAAGCCTTGCCAAGTATTTCCTATGCTCCAGGTATGGCTTTAAGTCTTTGCTTTTAAATTCAATTTTAATCTTCACTCAGCCCCACTTTGTAGGTATTATCATTATTCTTCTTTTACAAATGGGGAAACTGAGGCACAAGGTATTTAAGTAAGTTGCCCCAGGTAACACAGCTAGAAAGGGGTGAAGCATAGATTGAACTCAAGTCTTCTGACCTTAGAGTTTATGTACTTGATCACCAACCTCTACCACCTCTCAGTGTTTGATGCATCCCAGTCTCCTCCCCTGTAGTCAATCCCATTATCTTAAAGATGCACTTTCACTCAGAGCTAGGAGCAAAGGTGAGTGTGAGGCTGTGACTCCATTACACAGATCTCTTTGTGGAGTCTGATGATATTTTTTAAAAAGTGTAGCATTGGAGTTTTCAGCATTAAATAAAAAAACCCTACCTAAGGCTTATGTTTGGTTTTAGATTAATAGAAAATGAAATCAGCTTCAGCCTGCATTTGGGCCTGCAGAGAGGGCAAAATGAGCTTTGGAGAATTGTCTGTGTGCTTCATTTCTTTCTCTACGACAGTTGCCTCAGGTCTTTGTTTTTAAATGGACATGCTGGAGTTAGATGTACAAGAGATTGAAAGAGACAGAGTGGGGACACAAACACGTTGTTGTCAGTTGCCTTCAAGCCAGCTCCAACTCACAGTGACCTTAGAACAGAACACAACATCTCCCAGTCCCACGCCATCATTGTGCGTTTGAGCCCGTTGTTGTACATGTTGTTTAAAGCCATTTCGTTGAGGATTCCTCTCATTTTCACTGACCTCATTTTTACTAACCATGTCCTTTTCTAGGAACTGATCTTTCCTGATGACATTTACAAAGCAAGCAAGCTGAAGCCTTGCCATCCTCACTTTTAAGCAGAATCCTGGTGGTATTTTTTTCTAAGACTGATTTGCTCATTCTTCTGGAAGTCCACTGTAGGTTCAATATTCTTCACCAGCACCACAATTCAAATGCATCAGTTCTTCTGTGTTATGTATTGAGAAACACCTCAAGGAGTAAGTGGGAAGCGTGAAGCATCACTTTCACTGTATCGGTATCCTATGTACCAGGTACTTTTCTAAGCCCTTGCTGGTGGGCAAGAACTACTGGACATGTCTTTTGCTATTGAATACAAAATGAAGAATTCAGCATCTGTCATGATTTATCATGAGCTATTTTGTAGTTCAAATCTAAAGAAAAATGGTTTCTGTAAACACAGTTATTTTATTCTACCTTGAATAGTCTACCTTCTGGCAACCTCAATATTATCTTAAACAAAAATAACAGCAGATGGAGGACGTGTGCTGCAAAACAAGAGGCAGAATGGCCTATACATTGAAAGATCTTGCAAAACTTGATCACTGAGAAGATTTTTTAACAAACAAATAAAATATTCAAAAACAAGTGCATCCACAGTGAAGTGGTAAAGTAGTTGGAAAAAATTCAGCTGCTAACCAAAACTTTGGGGTTCAGGTCCACCTAGAGGTACCTAAGAAGAAAGGCCTGGCATTCTACTCCTGGAAAAGCAGCCATTGAAAAACCAATAGGTCACAGATATACTCTGACATACATGGGATCCTCCATGAGTTAGAGCTGACTTGACGGCAAGTAGTATGTATACACATCAGTAAGAGAGCACTTGAGAGGTTGCTGGGGGGTGAGGGCAGTTAAGGATGTGGGCTTTGGTGTGAGGCATAGACCCAAATCCAGGATCTGCCAATTCCAGTCACTGGACACTGGGCAGAGTACTCAACCTAAGATGCCTTTTTTTTTTTTTTGTACATTAGAAATGTGCTACATGGCACTGCTTTGAGGATTAGTTGATCCAAGGGAAGGACAGTTGCACAGTGCTTGGCCAGTGGTTGGTATTCGATATTTGTTAGCTGTTATTGCTGTGGACATTTGCATCCCTTGCTTCATCCAACCCAATTCATAGCAGTCACATTGTTTCCTCTGGTATCACTGGCAGTGATTGTGAAATGGAAGACAAAACCTTCTTAATAATTCTAAAACCTGGGTCTCAACCCCAACTTTTTGACATTTGTCTAGTGGCATGGGCAAGCCACGTCAACATAAAGAAGACAAAAATCCTCAAAACTGGACCAATAAGCAACATCATGGTACATGGAGAAAAGATCACCATTGTCAGGAATTTCATTTTACTTGGATCCACACTCAATGTCCATGGAAGCAGCAGTTAAGAAATTAAATAATGTATTGCACTGGGAAAATCTGCTGCAAAAGACTTCATTCAAGTATTAAAGATCAAAAATGTCACTTTGAAGACTAAGGTGCACCTGACACAAGCCACAGTATTTTCAATAGCATATGAATGCATGTGAGAGTTGGACAATGAATAAGTAAGATCAAAGAAGAGCTGATGATTTTGTATTGTGCTATTAGTGAAGAATACTCAAAATACTATGGACTGCCAGAAAAATGAGCAAATCTCTCTGAGAAGTACAGCTGGAATGTTCCTTAGAAGTGAGGATGGCTCTCCTTTGTCTCTTGCACTTTAGTCATGGAGTCAGAAGGAACCAGTCCTTGGAGAAGGATATCATGCTTGGTAAGATGGAAGGTCAGGGAAAAAGAGGAAGACTCTCAACGAGATGCACTGACATGGTGGCTGCAATGATGGGCTCAAGCATGGCAGAGTGTGAGGATAGCACAGAACCAGGTAGGGTTTCTTTCTGCTGTACATTGGGTTGCTCTGAGTTGGAATCAGCTTGACAGCACCTAACAACAATGACAATACAGGCAAGACTCTCATCTGTCAGTTTGTCATTCGGTAGTGGCTTGTGTGTTGCTGTGGTGACAATACTATTCCACGGGTATTTCAAATATAAGCAGGGTCATCCGTGATGGACATGTTTCAATGGAGCTTCCAGATTAAGACAGACTAGGAAGAAAGGCCTGACAATTTACTTTCAAAATTAGCCAATGAAAACTCTATGAGTCACAGCAGAATATTGACTGAAATGGCATTAGAGGATGATCCCCTTAGGTTGGAAGGCACTCAAAATACACCGTGGCTGCAACAATGAACTTGAGCATACCAACAGCCATGAAGATTGCGCAAGGCCAGGCAATGTTTTGTTCTGTTGTGCATGGGGTCACATGAGTCAGAGCTGACTTGATGGCAACGACCAATAACAACACAACACAGGCAAGGCACTTACCTTCTTTGAACCTTGGTTTCCTTCAAAATAAAGTGAATAAGCCAAGGAATTTTTTTGTGAGATTTAACTGGGATAATTGGTGTGGAAACAAAATGAAAAGAATGATACAAGTTGTAACATGGTCTATAATCCTGCTTTCTGAAATGAGGGCGGTCCAGAGAGACACCCTGAGGAGAAAGGCATTACTGGCTTCTGGGTCTAGCACGTTCATGACAGTTTGCACTGAAGAACAATTCCCCAAACCTCTGACAAATGAGTTAGACCAGTGGTTCTCTGCCCTGATTACTCAGTTTATTATAATCACTTGAGGGGATTTATAATATATAGACCCCTGAGTCCCACTTGCACTGATTTTAGGGGTAGGACCAAGGCACCTGCGTTTTTTAAAGCACCCTACATATTATCTAATGTGCAGCCAGGGTTGAGACATGCAATACTGAATGCAAGAGACATGGAAACTAAGAAAGATCACTGAGGTTTAATTCATGAGCTATGGATTTTGGTTTGAACTCTGTTGCTATCTAGGTGGGCACATTTCAAAAATTTTAAAAATACAAAACAAAACTGTGAAGGCTTTGGATATTTCAAATGAGCCTTTAATTTCCAACAGTCTGATGTTTTAATGCCAAAATAACTGGTTGTTCCATTCAATTCAGGCAACCTAGTAGTCATATTACAGAATGAAAAAACAAAACAAAACCCCACTGCCATCGAGTTGATTCTGACTCATAGCAACCCATAGGGTTTCAGAGGCTGTAAATCTTTATAGAAGTCAATCGCTTCATCCACCAGACTCCTCATTAGCAGCCAAATGCATTAACCACTGTGCCACCACAGCTCTTGGGGCATAGACAGGATAATACCTAATAATATATGGTCTATGGTCAATAAATATTGGTTGAATAACTAAATAAATAAGCACAGTCACCACCTGTCCCTACATACTTGGGGACTGATAATTATTACCTATAGAATCTAAGAGCAGGAGAAAGGGGATTAAAAGACAGGAAGCCAGACAGAGGAACAGTCAGCCACAGGGACCCAGGTGGGGGGGATATGAGAGGTCTCCAACAGCAGGACAAACTTGTCTGTTGGTTTGTCCTACTGTGGTGACATGTAGACGTGAGTTTTGAGGCTGAGCCTCTGGTGTTTAAAACCCAGCGAG
>NW_006921921.1:2181318-2187408 GCF_000298275.1 Orycteropus afer afer | reverse complement strand
TGCGATGATGGGCTCAAGTATAGCAGGGATTGTGGGGCTGGCGCGGGATCGGGCAGTGTTTCGTTCTGCTGTGCATGGGGTCGCTATGAGTCAGAAACGACTCGTCAGCACTTAACAACAACAACAACATAGAAACTATGCAAATACAAATTTACTTGCTGTTCTGATAAGCAGTGAAATATTTAGTGGGGAGGTAGGAAGATCCGGAACCCTGGAGGTATTTAAGCAGAAGATTTAGGGGGCGGGGGTGGGCAGAGGTCAGCCTCAGATAACCTTTAAATTCTCTCAACCCATAGTTTCAGAGATGTGAAGGTGTGGGACGGAAGGTACATTCAGGCAATCTATTCTCTTCTCAATGTTTAACATCAGGATAATGGCAGATCCAATACCTTTGGTTCTAGTTTGTTTGTCTTTTTGCTAACGGGAGCTCTGGTGGCTTGGTGCCTAAGGCATTTGACTGCTAACCAGAAGGCTGGTGGTTCAAACCCACCAGCTGCTCCTTGGAAGGAAGATGGGGCAATCCATTTCCATAGAGATACCACCTCGGAAACCCAAAGAGGGGTCGTCGCTATGATTGGGATCTGACTCAACAGCAGTGAGTTTGGTTTGGTTTTTTGGTTGGGATCAGACACCAGAGCTAGTGTTTTGAAAAGTTCTAGATGTTTCTCTGTATTTGGAAAAGCCTGATAAATTTGTTCAGAATTTCAAATTCTGGGCTTTAAGAGGAAATGGGGCAATCAATGAAAAGGAAAAGAAGCCCTTTATAAAGCGATAAAAGTAAATGAGACTTCCAAGGCTCTCCAATCTGCTTGCACACAGAGCTTGAGAACTATTCCTCATGTTCCAAGCTGAATATCTACCAAATCCTACTCTGAGGTGCAGATGGAATTGAATGGAGGGAAACGATAGTGTGGCTTTTACACTGGCAACACAAACTGGTGGCCTGTGGTGACTGATAGGGCAGGCATGTTTTGTGTGTCTCATACCATATTTAAAAGCAAGATGGAATGAATTCCTAACATAAAAATCAGATGTTTTCATATGAAAACCCTCCTCTCTCCTATGTTTGCCTCTCTTGAAAATTCAGAAGAATCTACAGTGGGCCCACATGCAGTCATACAACAAAAAAACAAGATCAGAGAGGTGGCCGCCCCCTCAGATGGGACAGTACCTCGAGAAGATCCTACATGGCCCCTTCTCCCTTTTCTATTTCCTGCCTGGACTATGGAGGCATCTTTTATTCCCCCTCTGCAGACAAGATTGTGGTGTGTGGAGGAGTGTGTCCTGGCACCTAAATGGCCAGCATCCTATATGCTGCTACACTGTGCAACAAGCACAGAGGATACGTGTCTTTTAAAAAGTTGAAGGTCGGCGGTTCAAACCCACCAGCCGCTCCTTGGAAGGAAGGTTGGGCAATCTGCTTCTGTAGTGATACTGCCTTGGAAACCCCAGGAGGGGTCGCTGTGAGTTGGGTCTGACTGGATGGCACATAACAACAACAATAACAGCATGGCCCTGGTACAGTTTCTGTCATGTCATAAGAGCTCAAGAAATTGACTCGCTTCTATCTCCTTCTACAACCTCCAGGTTTCCCCTCTTTTTTTATTTCCCAAATCTAGACTTTTTTTTTTAACTGTAAAGAGCTAATTTTAATAATTACTCTGCATTTGGAAATGGAGAATGGTGATGGTTGCACAACACAGGGAATGCAATGTCACTGAATTGTACGTATAAAAAATGGTTGAAATGGCCAATTTTTGTTGTATGTATTTCACTACATAAAAGAATAATAACTACCCTGGCACAATATATGCAAACTAGAACAGTCATGAGCCAACTAGGACATTAAGTAAAGCTTCGGAAGGTGGAAAGCTTTGCAATGCTCTCATGCAAATTGTCCTATGACTGTCCACACCAGCTTGCTTCAATACTCTCAGTCAGTTCCTTCTGCACTGAAACTTTCTTTCTCATCTCTTTCCCTCCACAGTCATTTTCAATTTCATGTCACTGTTAGGTGAAAAGGCATCTGATTAAAGGTATTCCAGGAAGTTAAACTACATTAACTCTTTAACTTTTATTTTCCTTATCTAGGGAAGAGTGTTTTCCGGATTATAAGAGAAATACATAGTCAGTATAAAAAATATGAACATTACAGGTACATTGCCCAAAGTTTGAAGTGTATCAAGGAGAGGTGACTGTTAATTTGGTTCATTTTCTTCCAGCTCTCAATCTTGTATAATGTTACATACTTTTTGCTTATCAAGCATTTTCCCATGCAAACATTTCACTATACATAACATTAAGGCTTAGTACGTTTTGTTGCTTATGTGCCTGACACTACTCTAAGTAGTTTATAAGCATGATCTAATTTATTCCTTCCAATATCCCTATTAAATAGGTATGATTAATCCTATTTTATTAATGGGAAACTGAGGCAGGGAAAGCTTAAGGAAATCTTTTCCAGGTGACACAGCTAGTAATTGCTAGAATCCAAGATTGAAATTTAGATCATCAGACTCCAGATCTTGCACTCACAGTACTAGATGTAATGTCTTAGAAATGCTCCTTCATTTACTTTTTTATTGCTATTGAGTAGAAAAAATCAAAAAGAATTGGATTTGGTAATAAAATAAAGACAAATGAATCTTCTATCTTCTTACCCCCTTCAAAGCATCCCTTACTCCTGACAAAATCCTCAACCCTTTCATGTCCTAAATTTTCACACACCTGTGCCATCTATCCAGTTGATAACTCTCCCTTCCTCATCTGTCTCCCACTTCCAATTTCCTATAACCAACCTATTACCAATGGCTAAGAAACCAATTCTGATTCTTAGACATCTCTTTAAATTATCTTTTTTTCTCCCTCTCCCTTAGGCCACCATCAGCGAAGACAAGGAAAGCTGGCATGACACACACATTGCCTATTAATAGCTTTGACTCTTGGAGACTCTTACATTTTCTTTCCTACTGAAGAGTTAATATTGTAGATATGAATGGTCCAAATTGACACAGTGGCTATCCATTTTTCATTGGCAGTGAGTTAGGTGAAAGAAGCCACTTCAAGTCTTCAATAAGGATCAAAGTTGGATGTACATATTTTCTGTGCAATTTTTACCATATCCAAGAGCTTTGTTAAGCATATAAGATTATTTAATTTTTCCCTTCTGTCTGCATCAAGGAGAATGTCTTGAGCAGTTAAGACTGGGCTATAGAGTTAGTAGTTCTGCATTTAAGTTCCAACTCTGCTATTTAATATTTGTGTGACCTTGGACAAGTTATCCAATCTAAAGCTCAGAGTAGCTTTCTGAACTCTCAAATGGAGATGATAATGCTCTCTGCTGGAGATGGCTCTTGGGGGGAGTAAAGAGAGTAAAGAACTTGAAGTGTCCTGGCCTCATGTAGTGCCTGCAGCGTAGCTTATACTCAGCAGGTGCATTTTCGATCTTTTACCTCCCTTTCTACCCCTTTGTCCTCTTTTCTTCTCTTATTCAGTCTCCTGCTGCCTTTGTCATTCTATATGCTCACGATAAAGTCATGAAACAAATAACATAATTCACATCCTGCCTGATACCATCCTTCCTGCCTTTACTTTAGTAGGTGCTGTTGAAGTGCAGACTTTCAAATGAATATGTTTGCCTTTTACAGTATTTCCAGAAAGGACTCAGAATCCACTGGCCCATAAAACTCTACTTTGTACTCGCCGGTACTCATTCCCCAGATTAAGGTATCTTCCTGTATACACATCTTCTTCTAAAGAAGACAGCTACGTAGAAGTCAGTCTCTACTCAACTCCATCTGGTGAAAATAGTGAGGCCTCACTGATCTCAACTGTCAAGCAAGGAATTAAAAAGCAAGCCAGAAGAGCTCCCAAGCCAGCCTGGAGCAGTCCATTTTTAGAAAGTCAAATGGCAAAAAAGCCAACTCCGTCACACACAGCAGTTCCCGTGCACCTGGAGGCTGCAGGCAGGCACATTGATAGGCACGCCAGACTTCTGAACCGGGCCTCCTGCAACTCAGAGGAACGTCCTATTTTGCGTAGTAGGTATCATGTGTGGTTCCTAACTCTTTTGTTCTCATTTAAAATGGTCTTTTTTTTTCTTTTTTAACTTTGATATTAACAGCAAAATCACTGACCGAATGGTAGGTCCTGTTCTAGAAGGTGCGATAAGAACTGTATCAGTCAGTCCTTCCTGAAAGTCTAGTTGTTGCCAAGTGTTGCATTGGAGGAGAAAACATGTGTGAGTTGATAACAAGATATTTGATGATTCAGACATTATAGTAGATAATAGTAGTAATACTCTGTTATACTATATTTAATTATTATATGATTATAATATATAATAATAAAGATTATTATACTGTATATAATGATTACTGTAACTGTTTTAGCTCCCAATTATTGAGTTCTCACCATGTTTTAGACACTGTGCTAAGCATTTTGTTATTTTATGAAAGTCTCATGTGTACTTCAAGGCAAATAATATTATTATCCACATTTTACAGATATGGAAGCCTTGAATGCATAGTGCAGGACAATTTATATGATGAAGTGTCTCAAAACCACATTTGATAATAAGAGGAATGATTAGAAGCAGTGAGAATCAAGGGAAAGTGGACTGGCGTGAGCTCTGGAATCAGGGAGGCACTCAATAAATGCTAACAATAAATCAATGAATGAACAGACTTAATCTCACTAGTAACCCTACACAGTAGGTAATACAATCCTCATATTTTAGGTTCAGCTAAAGACAAAGAGGATTATTCCAGGTAAGGTACCAGGATTTGAATTTGATAACCTGACCCCAAATCCTGATTTATTACCTGATTGCATTCATTTAAGGAATTCCTATTCTTTGGCTTAAGATAGAGAGGTAAGTGTATTCTGTCTAGGTCACATTCTGTTGCTCTAAATTCCAGAGTCACATCCATGTTATCCGGTAGAATCTTCATGATTATAATGAATGGATCATTTGCCAAGGCTGGGGATATGAATCAACAAATTGCTATTAAGCATCTAGTTTTCACTAAGCAGTGCACTTGCCTCTTGGAAAGTTTTTATTTATTTGGAGATATTGCTATGCCAAGGAGCTCTGGTGACACAGCGCATAAGGCATTTGACTGCTAACCAGAAGGTTGGTGGTTCAAACCCACCAGTTTCTCTGTGGGAGGAAAATGATGCAATGTACTTCCATAAGGATTTATAGCCTTGGAAACCCAATGGGAGTCTCTTTGAGTTGGAAACGACTTGATGGCACTGGGTTTGGTTTGGTTTGGTATTGATATACCATTCCACCTGAATTTTCAGGAAATGATTCTAATGCTGAAGAAACAGATTCACTAAAAATCTTGCACTGTTTGACTTGGGTCTGTTGAGTGTGTGGTATGAGATGCATAATACAGACCTAGCATGGAATAGTGTGAAATGAATTAGCAGAATTTCTTAAAGGTAGGTCATTTTATAGCCATGGTTAGGAGATACTGTGTAGTTGAACTCTTACATAGTTTTTGAATTTGTGACTGGCCCTGTGGGCATTCACAATCAAATATTTTAGATGTCTATATGCTATTCAAAGGAGCTCTGGTGACATAGTGCTTAAGGCATTTGCTAACCAGAAGGTTGGTGTAGTGGTTCAAACCCACCAGCCACTCTGCAGAAGGAAGACTGGGCAATCTATTTCTTTAAAGATTTACCTCCTCAGAAACCTGAAAGGGGTTTTTATATTAGGTTTTGGTTTTTATTGATTCAAGGCCCTTTAGAAACTTGTAGAAAGCAATTAAAAACATGTAAATTGTCTTGCTTCACTGATAAAGAAATAGACTTTAATTTGTGTAGGTGGATGGCAGAATTCCTTAGGTAAAAATGTCAAGATGGACTATTTCGTTTTTGTGTGCCACCAAGTCAATTCTCACCCATAGTAACCCTATAGGACAGAGTAGAACTGTCCCATAGGGTCTCCTGGCTAAAATCTTTACAGCAGCACATCATAAGGTCTTTTCTCCCTCAGAGTCACTGGTGGGATTGAATCACTGATCTTTCAATTAATAGCAGGGCACTTCACCATTTTGCCACTCAGGTCTCTCTCCCCCC
>NW_006921921.1:2179129-2181218 GCF_000298275.1 Orycteropus afer afer | reverse complement strand
ACACACACATGTTGTTGTTTTTGCTGTTAGGTGCCATCAAGTCTGCTCCAATTCATAGTGACCCTATATATAACAGAACAAATACTGCCCAGTCCTGTACCAATCTTACAATCTTTACTGTACCAGACCCCATTGTAGCCACTGTGTTAATCCATCTCATTGAGGGCCTTCCCCTTTTTCATTGATCCTGCACTTTACCAAGCATGATATCCTTCTCCAGGGAATGGTCCCTTCTGACAACATGAACAAAGTAGATGAGAGGAAGTCTGGCCATTCTCGTTTCCAAGGAACATTCTGGCTGCACTTCTTCCAGGACAGATTTGTTAGTTCTTTTGGCCGTCCAAAGTAGTTTAAGTATTCTTTACCAACACCACAACTCAAAAGCATCAACTCTTTTTCGGTCTTCCCTATTCATTGTCCAGCTCTTACAGTCATATGAGGCAATTGCAAATACCATGGCTTGGGTTAGGTGCACCTTAGTCTTTAAAGTCACATCTTTGCTCTTCAGCGTTTTAAAGAGGTCTTTTGTGGCAGATTTACCCAGTGCAATATGCTATCTGATATCTTGACAGCTCTTCCATTGGTGTTGATTGTTGTTGTTGTTGTTGTTATGTGCCGTGGAGTCAGACCTGACTCATAGCGACCCCTCCTTGGGTTACCAAGGCAGTATCATTATGGAAGTAGATTGCCCAGCCTTCCTTCCAAGGAGTGGCTTGTGGGTTTGAACCACCTGTCTTCTGGTTAGCAGTCAAGTGCCTTAGGCACTACGCTACCAGAGCTCTTGGTGTTGATTGTAGAACCAAGTAATATGAAATCTTTGACAACTTCAATCTTTTCTCCATTTATCATGATGCTGTTTATTGGTCCAGTTGTAAATATTTTTGTTTTCTTTATGTTGAGGTGTAATCCATACTGCAGATTGTAGTCTTCAGTCTTCATCAGTAAGTGCTTCAAGTCATCCTCACTTTCAGCAAGCAAAGTTGTGTCATCTGCATATTGCAGGTTGTTAATGAGTCTTCGTCCAATCCTGATGCCACACTCCTCTCCATATAGTCCAGGTTCTCAGATTATTTGCTCAGAATACAGATTGAATAAGTATGGGGAAAGGATACAACCTTGATGCACTCCCTTCCTGATTTTAAACCATGCAGTGTCCCCTTGTTCTGTTTGAATGACAACCTCCTCATCTATGTACAGGTTCCCCATGAGCACAATTAAGTGTTCTGGAATTCCCATCTTTCTCAATGTTACCCATAATTTGTTTTGATCCACACAATTGAATGCATTTGCATAGTCAATAAAACACATCTTTCTGGTATTCTTTGCTTTCAGCCAAGAACCATCTGACATCAGCAGTTATATCCCTTGTTCCTCATCCTCTTCTGAATACAGCTTGCATTTCTAGAAGTTCTCTGTCAATATACTGCAACAACCATTTTTGAATTATCTTCAGCAAGATTTTATTTGTGTTTGATATTAATGATATTGTTCGATAATTTCCACATTCTGTGGTATCACCTTTCTTTGGAGTGGATCTCCAAATGGATCTCTTCCAGTCAGTTGGCCAGGTAGCTGTCTTTGAAATTTCTTGACATAGACTAGTGAGTGCCTCCAGTACAGCATCCATTTGTTGAAGCATCTCAATGGGTATTCCGTCAACCCTTTGCCAATTCCTTCAGTGCAGTTTTGATATCTTCCCTCAATACCATTGGTTCATGACCATATGCCAGCTCCTGAAATGGATGAACATGGACCAACTCTTTTTGGTACAGTGACTCTGTGTATTCCTTCCATCGTCTTTTGATGTTTCCTGCATCAATCAGTATTTTGCCCATAAAATCTTTCAATATTGCAACTCAAGGCTTGAATTTTTTTCTTCAGTTTTTTCAGCTTATGAAATGCTAAGCATGTTCTTCCCTTTTTGTTTTATACCTCCAGGTCTTTGCACATTTTGTCATAATTTACTTTGTCTTCTTGAGCTTCTCTTTGAAATCTTCTGTTCAACTCTTTTATCTTGTCATTTCTTCCATTTGCTTTAGCTACTCTCCATTCAGGGGCAAGTTTCAGAGTCTCTTCTGACATCTGTTTT
>NW_006921921.1:2172801-2177904 GCF_000298275.1 Orycteropus afer afer | reverse complement strand
AGACCTTGAAATGTTCTTTGTGATGATGAATCCCAGGTCATTCCTCTTCAATTTGTCATTCCCAGCATAGTAGATCACATATGGTTGTCTGATTCAAAATGGCCCAAATCAGTCCATTTCAGCTCACTAATGCCTAGGATGTAGATCTTTATGTGTTCCATTTCATTTTTGACAACTTTCAAATTTCCTAGATTCATACTTTGTACGTTCCAGGTTCCAATTGTTAATGGATGTTTGCAGCTATTTCTTCTCAGTTTGAGTCATACCACATCAGGAAATTGAGGTCCCAAAAGCCTTACTCCATCCACATCATTAACTTCAGCTCTACTCTGAGGTGGCAGCTCTTTCCCAGTCATATTTTGAGTGCCCTCTGACCCGAGGGGCTCATCTTCTGGCACTATATCAGACAATGTTTCAGGGTTATTTGTAAAGTTTTCCAGTAATATGTCAGATAGTGTTTCATTTTTATTCATAAGGGTTTCATTGGGCAATTCTTTGAGAAGTGGATGGCTTCTTCCTTCTTCTAAGTCTGTCTTAGTCTGGAAGGTCTGCTGAAACCTGCACCATGGGTGACCCTGCTGGTATTTGAAATACTGGTGGCATAGCCTCCAGCATCACAGCAACACACATACCACCACAGTATGACAAAGTGACAAATGGGTGGTAGACATACACATACACACACACACACAGACACATATGTATATATTAAAAAAAGGAAAAACTCACTGCCCTCAGGTAAATTCTGACTCATAGTGATCTCCGTTTGGTTTCCAAGACTGTAAATCTTTATGGAAGTAGATTGCCCCATCTTCCTTCTGCAGAGTCACTGGTAGTTTTGAACTTCTGACCTTCTGATTAGCAGCCAAAGGCCTTATTCTCTACACCACCAATTACATATGTATATGCAATCATTGGTTGCCATGAAATCAATCCCTACTCCACATGTGCAGAGTAGAACTGCTTCATAGGAATTTCAAGTCTATGAACTTTTGAAAGTAGGTCACCAGACCTATTTTCTGAGGCACCTCTGGATGTATTCAAACTGCCAACCTTTTGACTACTAGTCAACTACTTACTTGTGTCATATTTCATTTTACAGTCTTGGGCTATATTGTTGTTAAACAAACAGAAAACCTAGTCTTTTCCAAAAAAAAAGTTGGTTTTGCAAAGAAAAAAATATTAATTATACCTACGATTGTTGTTATTATGTGTGTGCGTGCACATTGTGTGGACCAAACATAGGTTCATTTCTTGATTATATTAATTTTCAGCTAGTTTCCAATTTCTGATAAATTCATGAAGTAATTCCTTCCTGAATTTGTAAATTATCTATTTTTAATCTGAAAGGCCTGTAAATCTGTCCTTTTGTGTGTGATGATAACCACACTATTATTTACCATTCACAAACTCTTCTCAAATTAAGAAGATGAGGGTCCATTTTAATTATCAAGCCTTCTGTTTCTTTCTCCAGAAGTTTTGAACTGTTTCTCTTGAATAACAGTCTTACGAAAGTTTGGTAAAATGTATTTTGGAGATGAGGGACTTTCAACTAGCAGTTAAGGAATAGATAACACTTTATTTTCTTAAAGAAATGTGGAGAAACACATGAGGATAAAATAATGCCAGGTGTCTTTTGTCTTTCAGGACACTACAAACGTTGAGTTTTCAGCTGTCTAGTAGTCACGGAGAATGTTACAAAGCCCCGGCTGACAAAGTCAGCCCTCTTCAGTGCCATCCCTACTCTTCTTTCTTCCAGGTCCGGGAGGGAGACCTTTCACTGCTACCAGGCTCTGCAGAAGAAGACAGCCTCCCTTAACCCTGCAGAGAGCCTCCGGGAGTTTCTCAGAACCCGAGGTGGAGCAGAGGACGGCAACCACAGTAGGCAATCTGGCAAACTTAGATTGTCGAAGCAGGCTCCTAGACACGCCCGGAAATCCCACTGGAAGATGCGCAGTTACCATGACACCGGAGATGCTCCCCAAACACCCTCACTTCGCGGGGAGAAGAGGGCCCAGGGCAGACGCCTCCCTCCGGGGCAGTCTGGCAGGAGCGCCCATTCCTCGCCTGGCCCATACTGCCCCGCATCTCTCCTCGGAGAGGTTAATACAAGTTTGCTCTTCTCCCCCCTCCCGCCCACCCGGGCGTTTCCATAAGGCTTGTTCACAGGCCCCTCCTTGGCCGGGGGTGAATGCTCGCTTGCATTGACCGCTGCGAGGGAATTGTTCTGTGAGCGCTGCCCATCCTCAAATCAATGCCTGCCCAGAACAACAGAAAGGGCCTCAGATGTACTGGTTTCCACAGGACCATTGTGAGGCTTTTGTGAAGCATTTTTGAACCTAATAAATAATGTCAAAAGTCCCTATCACAGCCAAAAATGTTCCTTTTGAAGCATTTCTAATAGTATTTTTGTTCCGCGGTGTATCCCAGTGTTATAAAGAATTTGTGCCTGACAATAGGGATGGGGTACATCGCGTGCCACTTCGCAATGTGCCTGCTGGGGTTGGGAGGATCCCTCTTTGTTTTGCTTTCGCAGGTAAACGGTTTCACTTGCCAACTTGGGCTTTGGTTTAAGGATGTTTTCTAAGGGCCTTTAGAATTTCTAAACAGAGGTTTGGAAAATATAATTGAATGTTGTAATTTAATCGTTAACATGAAATTGGATGACTCCTATGTGCTTAAGGGAATTCGTCAGATTATAAGGTTTTCATGTCAGAAACCTGAACCTAGATCTAGCCTGGGGCCCTGAAACACTTGGAACTAAGTTTACTATCAAAGTGATAATGAATTTTCTGCTTTGTAATAGAAAGTACTGCAACAGCTTAGAGAACTTATTAAAAAGGTCGTTTTTGGCCATGTTCTTGATTCTGGCTAAGACACACAGCAACTTCCCATGGGGCTACAGTGCAGAGGTCAACTTTATCAAATGACTTTGTGGAGTTAGTTTTTTTTCTTTAATGTACTATTTTTTTTTAACATTCAGAGGAAAACACTTACATTGTGACCATGCACCTTACGCAGTTTTGCACTCAAGTCCCTTGCAGTTTTCCCGCTGACCTGAATTCATAGAGTTTGATACATGGGTGTATCAAGTCTCACTCAATAGGAATGAAATAGTATATTCAATAATTGTTTACCATTTAGGAATCTGTTTAGTCTTTTGAGGACTGTTTTATTTCTTTGAATATTAGCACTTTATAAGAGTAATGCACTTGAAAAAAAAAAAAAGTGCTGCTATATTTTCCAGGTCCCAGATCAATATGATTTCATCATACATATGTATTTATTATGTATAT
Organism: Orycteropus afer afer; assembly: GCF_000298275.1. NCBI lineage: Eukaryota > Metazoa > Chordata > Mammalia > Tubulidentata > Orycteropodidae > Orycteropus > Orycteropus afer. Next base: position 2,174,608 of record NW_006921921.1, on the reverse strand, counting down.
TTATATGCTTTTTTTATAAGAGAATGTGGTTTAATGGTGGTTACTATGGTTTCCTGAGGTTATAATGTCCTTTACATAGCCAAGGAAACACAGGAAAACATCTCTCAGGTATTCTTTACTTTCAGCTAACATCCATCTGACATCAGTAATGATATCCTTTTCTCTCATGCCATCTTTTGAATCTGGCTTGAATTTCTGGCAGTTCTCTGGAAATATTCTGCTGCAACCATTTTTTAATTATCCTCAGCAAAATTTTTCTTACGTGTGATATTAATGATAACAAAAAACCCGAAACAGAACTCACTGCCATTGAGTCGATTCCAACGCATAGCGACCCCCTTTGGGTTTCTGAGGCAGTAAATCTACATGCTAGATTGCCCAGTCTGCCTTCCATGGAGTGGTCGGTGGATTTGAATCACTAACCTTCTAGTTAGGAGTCGAATGCCAGTATGCCACCAGAGCTCCTTGATATTAATGATATTGTTCAATAATTTCTGCATTCTGCATTCTGTAGTTGGAACACTTTACTTTGGAATGGGCACGAATATGGATTTCTTCCAGTTGGTTGGCCAAGTAGCTGTCTTCCAAACTTCTTGGCATAAACTTCAGGGGGCAAACTTCTTGGTGTAAAAGAGTGAGCACCTCTAACACTGCATGCATTTGTTGAAACATCTCAGTGGGTTTTCTATGAATTCCTGGAACCTTATTTTTTGCCAGTTTCTTCAGTGCACCTTGGACTTCTTCAGTACCATTGGTCCTTGATCATATGCTGCCTCCTGAAATGGCTGAATGTCAATCAGTTCTTTTTGGTACAGTGACTCTGTGTATTCCCTCCATCTTCTTTTGATGCTTGACACCTTTCAATATTTTCAATGAATCCTTCAATATTGCAAATAAAGCCTTGAATTTTTTCTTCAGTTCTTTCAACAGCTTCATGCAGTAGTTAGTATTGTTATCTTCATTCCATAGATGAGGGAATTATTTTTGAAAGATGAGATATATATATAAGTGTATACATAGTTATATACCTGTGCACATATATGTACATATAAGTTTAAAATGAAATAAGCTTACATGGTAAAATTTTGTTGTACATATACAGCTATATTATTACATATTATATTATTAGAGCTAATATATATTATATGCTGTTGTTGTTGTTGTTATGTGCCGTCGAGTCAGCCCCGACTCATAGCGACCCCTCCTTTGGTTTCCGAGGCTGTATCACTACAGAAGTAGGATTGCCCAACCTTCCTTCTGAATATTATATGCATGTATGAGCAAATGTGTGTGTTTATTTCATTAGACAAATAACAACCATCAATCATATATATATATAATGCTGTTGGATGTGTAAGTGAGGAGAAAGACATAGAGAGGTACGTGGGAGGTACAGACAACAAAGATGAACCCTTTTGCACACACAGTACTGCATTGTCAGTGAAGGCAACATGGGTATATGAGTGGATAGATGGGTGGACAGGCTGAACTAGTAGGTATGCCTATGAAGCAGGGAGTGTACCCAAGAACATGTATAGGGTTGGCAGACAATGGTCCTGTAAGTTTATGTGTATGATCTGCATTCCCAGGTGTATAGTGGAGCTGACAAGAGGCAAGGTGGTAGTCACTGCTTGGTCACAGCCAGTTACCCAGAGGGACCGAGTAGTTGAACCTGTGGGCTCAGGACCATAGTCACAGAGGACATCAAGCTCAATTGGCATAACGTACTACACAAAACATTGTTCCACCTCCTACTTTGGTGAGTAGCGACTGGGATCTTAAAAGCTTGCAAGCTGCCATCTAGATG
>NW_006921921.1:2169620-2172216 GCF_000298275.1 Orycteropus afer afer | reverse complement strand
CTGTTGCATTGTGGTAAATTGTGGTCAATGTCGTGAGACAAAGTGTATGTGAACTGCTGTATGGAAAGTGAATTTGCTCTGTAAATTTTCACCCAGATCACAATTATATATATATATATATAAACTCTCCTTCTACACCCTCTCCTCCTTGATAACATGGTAGAGGAGTGGGAGGAGCTAGTTGTGGGTTGACTCCACATAATATATTTGAACTCTTTGAAGAGCAAAGCCAGGAAGGGATTATTATCATATAGTTTTTTTTGCCCTAAACATCATACCTGTGAATGAAGACTCAGAAAATGATATAAAGGAGGATAGTCTTGAGATTTACTAAAGATGCCAGTGTCTTCAAGATTACTGAAGCTGACCAACAGCAAGTGTGTGAAGGGGATAAGAAGAAGTTACAGGAGGAGCAATAAGGGAAAGCTCAATGCAGAGGCTGATTTGGAGCTGAAGTTCCAAGAATGTGTTTCAGTAAATGTGACCTGAACTTCATGTCACTTCCATTTGGCTGGAGTTTCTTCACTCTTAAATTGGAGATATATATATATATATATATATATATATATATATATATATATACACACACATTTATATACATGCTGTTGTTGTTGTTATATGCCGTCGAGTCGGACTCGACTCACAGCGACCCCTCCTTGGGTTTCCGAGGTGGTATCACTATGGAAGTAGATTGCCCAGCCTTTTGTTGTTGTTGTTATGTGCCCTCGAGTCAAACCCGACTCATAGTGACCCCTCCTTGGGTTTCCGAGGTGGTATCACTATGGAAGTAGATTGCCCCGTCTTCCTTCCAAGGAGTGGCTGGTGGGTTTGAACCACCAGCCTTCTGGTTAGCAGTTAAGTGCATTAGGCACTACACTACCAGAGCTCCATTTATATACATATGTATATATGTGTGTGTATATGTATATGTAGGAGTTCTTGTGGCATAGTGTATAAGGCATTTGATTGCTAACCAGAAGGTTGGTGGTTCAAACCCACCAGCCACTCCTTGGAAGGAAGATGGGGCAATCTACTTCCATAGAGATACTGCCTTGGAAACCCAAGGAGGGGTTGTTATGAGTTGACTGGACTTGATGGCAGTGAGTTTGGTTTTGTTATACACATATACATACATACATACATATACATATACATATATACATGCATACACACATATGTACATATACATACACACATACATATATACACACATATACATACACATGTTGTTGTTGTTACGTGCCCTCGAGTCAAACCCGACTCATAGTGACCCCTCCTTGGGTTTCCGAGGTGGTATCACTATGGAAGTAGATTGCCCAGCCTTCCTTCTGAGGAGTGGCATGCATACATATATACATATATATGTCGCACAGGATACTGTGGGGATCAAGTTTGCAATGAAATCAAAATATTTTGAAAAGTAAGACCACAAAACCAAACAAAATTCACTGCCATTGTGTCTATTCTAACTCATAGTGACCCCCATTGGATTTCCGGGGCTGGAAACCTTTATAGAAGTAGATCGCCCCACCTTCCTTCCATGGAACAGTGCATTATGAACTGCTGACCCTCTGGTAGCAGCCAAATGCATTATGTAAATATGAGGCATTATTTTACTAGCAATATCAACAATAAGTAGTATAAATGTTACCTTCTGTTCTGCTAATAACCATCTTGAGGGCTTATAGGTTGAAGTTGCTTACTCTGACACTGACCACTATTTCTGGGACCATGGTGATAATTTTCCTCTCTGAGAAGGTTTTATTTATTATATTCCTCTGTTACTCTTTCTATTCATCATAGTACTATCAGGTAAGTAGTAGTATTCCATTGTACTGATGTGGAAACTGAAACACAGACAAAGCAGTTTGCCCATATAATGACTGATGGGGCTAGTTCATGCCTCCAGGATCCATATTTATAATCATTACACTACAACATCTCATGCAAATAAAATTTAATATTAAAAAGTATGTAATTGATAAATTAACAAGGTCGTCTATATAGAACCTCAAGTTTTCAATTTAGAAAAGCTCATTTTAGGGGAGACAAGGCCAGCTGGCAGGTTCTACCACCAAATGGGATCTTTTAGCCAAATTCTCCATAAAAGATTCCAAAACTGCTCAGACAAGGTGAGGAATTGAACAGCTTTGTAATGACAAACACGAGGTTGAGGATTCTAAGTCACATCAACCAAACCAAACCAAACTCACTGCCGTCGAGTTGGATCCAACTCATAGCAAGCCCTCCTTGTGTTTCCAAGACAGTGTCGCTACAGAAGTAGATTGCCCAACCTTCCTTCCAAGGAGTGGCTGGTGGGTTTGAACTACTAGCCTTCTAAGTCATGTAGGGACTCAAGAAAGAGGTTGTTGTCAAGAGAAGACTTGCCATTAAGAAAAACAGTCCAGAATTCTCCAGGTGTATGGCACCCTTTGGGATTGCCTAAGATCCTTGTGAAATGCACTTCCAGTATTTGTGCTTTTCCACAAGAAATCTTCTTCCACATCTTGTCTCTTCCTCCATTCCCCCAATTTTACCCTTTCCCCTGGAACCATAAGGTTTCCACTATCAAATTCTTTTGAGAAGTGGGTGGCCT
>NW_006921921.1:2131382-2142936 GCF_000298275.1 Orycteropus afer afer | reverse complement strand
TTCTGATAAATAAATCTTAAAAAATCCAAAGGCTTTCAAAATTCAAAGTACAATCACAATGGGAGAATGCCAAAGCATAGGGGTTGGGGCCTTGGGGATAGCACTCAAATTACAGTATGTTGGCAAGTGTCCACTTTAAAGACAAATTAAAGATAATCTCCTGCTTCATATACTTTACCTAGCAGCTTCATATCTCTCTTTCATTGGACAAAGGACCATGCTAGCAGTTCATTCATAGTATTCCTGCCCCCCCTTTCTTACTCCATACTATTTAGGACAACAAGGTCTTCATTGCTTTGTACTATTATTTGGATTTATTCTCATTTGTGAATTCTTTTGAAGTTAGTGTTAAGTGTTAGTCCCAATAGAATTTAATTCAATTTACAGAATTATAATCCATTTTATCACTTGATTTTATGTGACTGGAAGTACAATTTAAATTATCAAAAGTTTACAGTTTGCATTACTGAAAAATAAGGGTTAATTGAGGGATGACTGGATCCAAGAACATAAGAGCTGCTATCAGGTATGAGGGTCTCTATTTCTCTTTCTTCTTCTCTGTCTTTCTCTGTATTAATCCTCAAGCAGTTCACAGTCTAGAGTATGAGAAAGCCTTTAAAAAATCACAGTAAAATGGGAGAACAACAAACATGTGTGCATGTTGTAGAAGTAGCAAAGAGAAGAACAATGATCTAATTCCCATCTTTATGGATTCACATAGGAAGAGAAGGGAGATGAGAGTTGGGTAGGCTAAGAATCATTCGGAAGCTTTGTTCTCATCTCTCTGAGATCCAGATATAACTTGACTCTCTTCCCAAACATTAAAGTTCTTGTAATTCTGTTTCTTAAAAAATAATAATGCAAAATTATCCTTTTAAATAGGCACCATGGAAAATCATACATTCACCTCTAGTATAAAGTGTCAATCTTTTATGACTGTGAATTTCACCTCTCAGTTTAGATGCCTCTTCCTCTAGAGTGTCTTCTTGATCCCACCATCTTCCTGTCCTCCAAGAAGGCTGGGTTGGTGGCTACCCTGCTCAGGGTTCTCTAGACAAACAGAATCAGAACAGGCACATTCTCTCAATTTCTTGTAAGACATCGGCTCATGAGATTGTGTGAGGCTGGCAAGTCTGACTCTGCAGGTCAGGCAACAGGCTGGAGATTCCTGCAGACTTGTGTCCTAAAATCTGTATTTCAGGTGATGGGAAGAGTGAGGAGAATTTTGGCAGAGTGTCTATCGTCTGGAGTCAGAATACACCCTAGAGAAGCTCTCTTTTTGCTCGTAAGGCCTCCAACTGATTGATTGAAGCCCAGCCACATTATAGGGTGTTATTGTTGTTGTTAGGTGTCATTGAATCAGCTCCAACTCATAGTGACCCTATGTACAACAGAATGATACACTGTGCGGTCCTGCACAAGCCTCACAACCCTTCCTGTAACTGAGCCCATGGTTGCAGCCACTGTGTCAGTCCATCTCATTGAGGATCTTCCCCTTTTTCACTGGCCCTCTGCTTTACCAAGCATGACATCCTTCTCCAGAGAATGGTCCCTTCTGACAACATGACCAGAGCAGGTGAGATGAAGTCTGGCCATTCTTGCTTCCAAGGAGCATTTCGGCTGCACTTCTTCCAGGACAGATTTGTTTGTTCCTCTGGCAGTCCATGGTACTTTTAGTATTCTTCACCAGCAGCACAACTCAATAGCATTGACTCTTCATTGGTCTTCCTTATTCATTGTCCAGCTCTCACATGCATATGATGTGACTGAAAGCACCATGGGTTGAGTTAGGCACACTTTAGTCTTCAAAGAGACATCTCTGCTCTGCAGCACTTGAAAGAGGTCTTTTGCAGCAGATGTGCCCAGTATAATTCATCATCTGATGTCTTGACTGCTGCTTCTGTTGGTGTTGATTGTGGAAACAAGCAATATGAAATCTTTGACAACTTCAGTCTTTTCTCCATTTATAGTCATGCTGCTTATTGGTCCAGTTGTGAGGATTGTAGAAAGTAGTCTGCTTTAATGAAGGGTAATTGATTTAATCACATGGAACTGGAGGGTCAGCGAAAAAGGGGAAGGCCCTTAACGAGATGGATTGACACAGTGGCTGCAATGATGGGCTTGGGTATAGCAGGGATCATGAGGCCGGCACAGGACTGGGCAGTGTTTCATTCTGTTGTATATAAGGTCTCTGTGAGTCAGCAATGACTCGATGACACGTAAAAACAACAATAACAAAAACAACAACTGGTTCATAACAGTAATTAAGCAAGTGTTTGGCCAAACAACTAGCCACCATACCCTAGCCAAGTTGATACATAAAATTACCATTACTGTGGCTCTTTATTGTGGCAGAGGGGTTAAAATGCTTGAATTTTGGAGACAGTGATCAGTATTGGAATTCCAGACTTTCTTCCTATTGGCTAGGTTATCTTCTACAATCCCTTTCCCTTCTCTGGGTGTCCCTTTCCTTCGCTATACACCCAGGGCAATAATATCCAGCCCTAGGCTCCAGTGGGAACTAAATGAGATAATGTCGGTAAAACACTTGGGCAGAATATTCAATGACAAGTAGCTATCATCATCATCATTATTATTTACTGCAATTATTCATTAAATTATCTCAATTCCCTCTACTATTAGATCCTTGAGAGATGGGAACATGACTTTTTGTTATTGTTACAACCACAGACTTTGTGTTCAGATCGGGTATGAATCCATGCTCTACTATCTACTATCTGTGTTACCCAGTACAAATTACTAAACTGTCAAACCTCAATTTCCTTGCTTACAAAATGTAGGTAATAGTAATACCCCCTTCTTAAGGTTGTTGTAAGGATTATATGATGTAGTAATTGTCAAGCCTCAATATAGTGTCTCGTTGTTGTCGTCGTTATGTGCCATGGAGTCAGACCCAACTCATAGTGACCGCTCCTTGGGTTTCCGAGGCAATATCACTACAGAAGTAGATTGCCCAGCCTTCCTTCCGAGGAGTGGCTGGTGGGTTTGAACCACCAGCCTTCTGGTTAGCAGTCTAGTGCCTTAGGCACTACGCTACCAGAGCTCCTCAATATAGTGTCTGGCATACAGTAAATATATTAGTTTATTATTGTTGTTGTTATATTCCTAATGCCTTTGTTTCTAATAAACAGCAGATCAATGAAAGACAGTTTTACGCATTTTTCCTGTGCCTTACTTATAACTTCTAGTCTCAGCCCTCTGGGTTCTGTCTCCCTTCTCTGGTATTAGCTTAAGAAAGCACCACAAAAACAGCAAATCTGTCCTCCAAGCATCATGATTTCTGCCTGGATTGCAAGTTGTCTCAAGATTTGGGGCCACGGCTTTCCCTCTTGCAGTGCAATGAAGACAAAGCTTTGTTCTTGCCTATGTTCAAACCCATCCACCACCAGCCTGTTTGTGGCATTGTGGTGGCTTGTGTATTGCTGTAATGCTAGAAGCTATGCCCTGAGAATTTAAAATCAAAGCAGGTCACCCATGGTGGACAGTTTTCAGCAGAGCTTCCAGATTAAGGCAGATTAGGAAGCAAAGCCCGACAGTCAACTTTTGAAAATTATCTAATGAAAAACTTATGGTTCACATCAGAACATCGCCCAACTCACTTGCTTTTGACATGTCATAAGAAGGATCAGTCACTGGAAGAGGACACATGTTTTGTGAAGTAGAAAACCAGGGAGGGCAAGGGAGACACAAGGTGAGTAACAGTCACAGTGATGGACTTGAACATGTTGGTCATCATACTCCTACCCAAGACTGGGCAACATTTTGTTCTGTTGTACATAAGGTCTCCATGAGCTGGTGTCAACTTGATGGTATTTACCTACCTATCTCTGTCTGTCTATCTATCTGTCTGTCTATCATCTATCTCTATGCCCAAACTCATAAAAGGCAATAATTTTGAAATTTTTAAGCTAGTGTTTCAACAATAAATTAATCTACCACACATGTAGTCAGTATGCCAGCATCTCATTCTTTTGTGACACTAGTGTTCCTCTATTAGTGGCTTCTGATAGGAACAGTTAAGCACAATGGGTGGAAGGTAACTTCTTGGGCAAACCTATTTATTTAGCAATTTCCCTGTCTGCTAGTTGTTGCTTCTAGAAATTATCTATTTATCATAGGTTGGCTGTCAGGGGCACTCAGGGTATGGGACTCAGAGAAGCCATTAGGTTCTTTTGGAGAAATAAGCCTAAGTCATCAAGGGATTTTGCCACTTAAAGCCTCTATGAAAGGTACGCTTTACTGGCTACAATGAGCAGGCAAAGAGGGGCACATTAGGTTACTTCTTTTGCCTGTTGTTTTGTAGCAGCACATGCCAGGGGGCAATGAGGTAAGTACCCCATATGCCAGCAGTTAGATGCAGGTGGCCAGCCAGAGCCCAGTATGTGAGCTGAGATCAGCAATCCCCATCATAACCCAGCGCCCCTCTAAATACGGCCTTCTAACAGCCTTCTCTCTTTCTTCCTGTGACCGCATAGACCCTTGTTTCTAAATCGCATCATACCAGGTCTATAATGTTGAGTTCTTCAGCTTTATGTTCTGTTTTCTGTCTTAGTGAAGGGAAAAAAATGATTTTTAAAAACATCTTTTTTTTTTTTGTCCTAGTGGAGGAAAAAATATTTCTAAAAACATATATTGAAATGAACTAGTTTCATTTTCCTTTACAGTAGGAAAAAGACCCAATTACATACACAAAATGCTTCTGAGAAGTCCCATAGAAAACATTTCTCATTTTTGAACTTGGTAAAAATAAGCATCTTACATGACAATCTTGGTACTATTTTTGCAGTCTTTGGATTCTTTAAGGGGCTTTCAGTAATCTATCATGAACCAGAGGGAGTTGATTATTTTGAAAGTAGTAAGTTAATGAACCAGATATTGTTAAGATGGTAGAATGCTACTCAGGACAATAATAATGGTAGTGGGTTCAATTTTTGTTAAGAACTGAGTGACAAGGATCATTAAGAGTTCAGTTTCTGCCTCACAGTAGATGAATAATAAATGCTTATTGAATGAATGCACATCATGTATAGCAACTTTTCAAAAGCATAAACTTTCACCAATAAAACAGGTCTGTAGAAATGACTAAACAAGTGAAGATCCTTTTCCTATTTCACCGAGGCTTGTATCTGATTTACTGCCCCCAGGACATAGAGCTCTTGGCAGAGCAGCTACTGGCAGCCCTCCTACCCCAAACCCTCATGGCTGTTGAGTCAATTCCAACTCATAGCTACCCTGCAGGACTTAGTAGAACTGCCTCATAGGGTTTCCAAGGTCATAATCTTTATGGATGCAGATCACCATGTCTTTCTCCATCTGGTTATCAGTGCAGGAAAGTGGAGATAACAAGAAACACAAAGTTGGTATATAGGGATTGAAATTCTTCTGCATTTAAGCAAGATGTTTACTACAAATCTTTTAAAGAAAAGAGAAGGGGAAAGAAAGTTGTGATTTTTTTTTTTCCATTGAAGATCTCTTCTTTTCTCATTAGGAAAAAAAAGAAGAAGAAGAAAGAAAGCTCTAAAGTGTGGTACGTGTGAACCAAGCAGTTAAGATTTTAGGAGGAAAGAGAGTTCAATCCTGGAATATCAATTAGGAGCTTGGAAACGAAAAAAAAAAAAACAATCTCAAATTGAGGATAAAGTGTTTGGCCAGATTGAAAGAAGAGCAGCTGGAAACTTGTGTTTATCAAATTTGAGCAGGCTGTATTGCTGCTTTTTCTTTATTTTTTCCCAGGCAGCAAATGCTACACCTTGAAAAAGATTGATTTATTCAGTACAGGTTTAAAACAAGCACACACAGAGACCTGGACAACACACACACACGCACACACACACACACACACACAGGCACATCCACACCAGAAAAAGAAAACACTTGTTACTCTGCCTGGATGAGGTAATGGCTGATGAGTCAAGTTTCCAAATCAGCCACACTATGCATGATCCATAAGAACTATAGTTCTGGGTGGTGCACGTGATTAAGCCCTCAGCTACTTACTGAAAGGTTGGCAGTTCGAGACCATCCAGAGGGGCCTCAGAAGAAAGGTCTAGACATCTACTTCCAACAAATCAGCCCTTGAGAACCCCGTGGAGCACAGTTCTACCCCAGCACGGGACTTGGTAGAAGAGCTTAGTTTTTTAAGCTGAGCATAGAGAGGACTCACTTGAGACTTCAAAGGAAAAGAGAGAGAGAAAAAAAAGCAATTTTTCACATATACCAAGTGTTGTCATATATTAAAAAAACAAAAAACAAAAAATCCACTGCTATCAAGTTCATTCCAGCTCAAACAACCCCCATCAGATTTCCAAGGTCGTAAATCTCTACCACAGTAGATTGCCTCATCTTCCTTCCATGGAGCAGCTGGTGGGTTTGAACAGTCAACCTTCTGGTTAGCAGATGCCTTAGGCATTGTGGCACTGGAGCTCCTTATCTCATGTAATCCTCCCTGCAACCTAAGGGGATAGGTTTTACTGTTCTCAGTTTAAAGATGAGTCTCAGAAAGTTAATGCGCTCTGGTGACACAGTGATTAAAGCATTTGGCTGCTAACCAAATGGTTGACAGTTCAAATCCCCCACCACTCCATAGGAGAAAGATGAAGCAGTCTGCTTCCGTAAAGATTTACAGCCTTGAAAAATATATGGGGCAGTTCTACTCTGTCCTATAGAGTCACTAGGAGTCAGAATCAACTGGATGGCAGTGAGTTTGGTTTGATTTGGTTCTCAGAGAGTTGATGCTAACCAAGGTTACATATATCCCCTGTAAAGGACACAGGAACATGTGATTCCAGATAGCTGAGCATATGGTTAAGGGCATAGACCTTAAAGGCACACTGTCTGGGATTCAATCCTGCTCTGCTTACTTGACAGCTGCATGGCCTTGGGTGTATTACCTAACCTCTCTGTTCCTCCAACTCCATATCTGTAAAACAGAGTTACTTACTAATCGTACCTACATCCTAAGGTTGTTGTGAAGATTAAACAAAAGACATAATGAAACATTTAGAAGAGTTCCTGCCCTTAGTAGGTCCTCAATAATTCCTTCTTGAGAAAGGAGAGGACTAGGAAAGCAGGATAGGGGATGCCCTCGGGAGGGTTTTTCTTGCCCCTGGACAGACCATTGAATACCCACCCACCCTCCAACCAACCAGTTGCCATAGAACCGACTCTGACTCATGGTGACCCATGTGTGTCACAACAGATCTGTGCTCCACAGGGATCTCACCGGCTGATTTTTCAGAAATCTCCAGGCCTTTCTTTCAAAGCACCTTTCAACTCAAACCTGTCACTGTGGGAATGCCAAAGACATCATCTCATTCTCCTTTTTCTTCTTAGATTTCAACTTTCTAGCTCAATTAGCTGGTATCAGGGGCCTATTGCAACTATGTCAGAGTGGACAGTGCAGATAGGTTATGCTGTCTCATATCCACGAAGTAGTCAAGTCAGTGGACAAGGGCTTCTTCCCCCTCTTGGTCGCCCCTTTTTCTTTTACCCAGCCTCCAGTTTCCTAGAGTAATATAATCATCCCCTTCCCACAGTACCTCCTTGTTCTCACCTTCTGGACCTTTGGACACAACATCATGCGTATTCCTAAACTTGACACATGTACAAACAAGAAATGAAAGAGCCCAAAACCTTCATTTCACAGATGAGAAAACATGCCAGTTGAATAATGTGCCCAGAATTACAGGGTTGGTGGTGGAGCTGAAATTACATGGTTAGGACATGTGTTTTAGCAGTTTCTCAGGTACTCTCTCCAGTATAGAAGAGCACACACAATATTCAGTGCTGCGATGATTTATTTTTTAATTGTTGAAAATAATAATTACACCCATTAACATTTTATTTACAGTTTGCATTGTATAATATAGACTTATGCTCACACTATGCACTATTCCCACTAACATCATTGTTATTAGTGACCTTAGGTGGCAAAAAAAGGACCATGCTTCTTACCTTATACAACTGAAATTGGGCAAAGACTTCCTTCCCCCTGTCGCCTTTTGGGTAACTAAGGGTCATTGGTAGAACTAAGCTGGAAACATGGATTCCAGCCCCCAGATGGTCCTGTATGAATTCACACCAGCTTAGAACGAATGACTAATATCTTAACAGCTAAAAGCATCATCAGGTATTAAAGATGTGAATACGCAGGAAGCAGAGAGGAAAACAACCTGTGTTAAAAATATTCTTCTAGTTAGTATCTTTTACATAAGTAAAAGCAAACAAACAGAAAACTGGAACAAAGGAAAAAATGAACAAACTAAACTTTGTGTGTGACTATCATGAACTGTTGATTTACTGGAAGAGGAGAGCCTGGCAGCTACTGAGAAGACAACACCCTCAGTGGTCAGGAGACAAAGACACAGGTCACGTGGCCTCTCCCTACCTGTGTGTCCTACAGACCTGAATTACCCTCTGCCTGCCTCACCTTTCTCTGTATCAGGAAGGGTTCACACTCACTGTTCCCTAAATTCTCATTTAGAGAAAGAGACTCAATGATTCAGTGTCTAAAATTCTATCTAGTCATCTCACACTATTTTCTGTGAGCCTAATTTCCATAGGAAAAAGGAATCCACTACAACCTCTGTGTCAGGTTTCAGAGAGGTAGCACAATGGATGATAAGGGTGTTCCTTATGGGAAATGTATTAAATAAAATTACGTTTTCAAAACAGTTTCTTCTGAGGGGCAGCTCAACCTAAAGATCTGGTGCATAGATCAGATGCTTGGTACGATCAATGATTAAGGGCATGATTTTTATCAAGGTCTGAAATCACATTGGCGATCTCAATTCATTCCCAAGAGCTACTGTGGGAACTGAAAGATTTAGCCCAGTGCTTGGCACGTCATAAGCACTCAGGCTTCTCTATCATTCCCTTACTTGGTCTAAAAGTTTCCAATGGAGCAGTCTTCCTGAGTGTCTCCTTTAACGTGGATGCAGATCTGACACTAGAGAACAGAAATAACACAGTCATATCGGTGTTTTGTCCAAGGAGATTATTCTGGTTACCTAGTGCCACTCTGACAGGAATATACCACAAATGGGATGGCCTTAACAAACAGGAGTTTATTCTTACAATTTGGAGGCTTTAAGTCCAAGTTCAAAGTGCCAGGCTCTAGGGGCTGGGTGAAAGCCCTTCAACCTTGGGGTCCAGCTCTGCCTCCTGTTCCCGGCCCACTGGAGCTAGAGGCTTTTCTAAACTCAGACAGCTGCTGGCTGCTGAGTCTGAGAAGCCCCAAGTTTGACAAGTAAAAAGGCACAGTCCTGATGTTACCAAACCACACAACAGGCTGTTAACTTAAGTCCATTTTAAGTCCCAAGGTCGGCAGAGCATAGGAGGCTCCTGAACAATGACATGGCCACATGCAGGGTCCAAGCATGCCACAGGCCAGAGATCATTCCCAAGGCTTCTCCTTCAATACAGGAAGCAGACCACATCCCAAAGGCAGCTACTCAGCTGCTTGTGGTAGATCCCACCATGGAGTTGATTACCAGTCTCATCATGGGGAATACTACATCCAGCTGCCCAGCCATTTGACCAGGCCCAGCCAAGTTGACACACAAACCAAACTACCACAGAGATGATTCTTTTTCTACAACCCTGTCTAAAGTAATGCTGTTGTCAGCATGGTGGAAACCAATTAGATAGTTTACATGCACATTTTGTAAGTTGTACCAGTAGCAGAGTTTGAGTAGGGATCAGTAGGCCCGGGATGACTGAAACCTCTCATGGTTTGTGTCTTTGTTCTTATTTTTCAGGGTCACAGCAATCCAGCCTTGTTATTCTCCTTGAGCTTTCATTCAATACTTTCTAAGCTGCCTTTAAAGGCATCCTGGTGGTACAATGGTTAATGCATTTGACCACTGCTTGGGGAAAAAAAGATGAGACAGTCTGCTTTTGCAAAGATTGACAGCCTTAGAAACTCATCTGGGGTCACTATGAGTCGCAATCAATTTGATGGCAGTGAGTTTGGTTTGGTTTTGGCAAAGTGCTTTTAAGGAGCTGTGGTGGTGCAGTAGTTAAAGTGTTTGGCCCCTAACTGGAAAGTTGTGATTTGAACCCACCAACCACTCCCCAGGAGAAAGATGCTTCCCTAAGAAATTTATACCCTTTGAAACCAAATGGGGCAGTGCAGTTCCGTTCTGTCCTATAATGTCACTATGAGTCAGAATCACCATGATGGCAATGGGTTTTTGTTTTGGTTGAAAGCCCCATTTACCTACCACCTGTCTGTCAGTTTATCATACTGTGGTGGTTTGTGTGTTGCTATGATCGTGGAAGTTATACACCGGAATTTCAAATACCAGCAGAGTGACCCATAGCGGACAGGTTTCAGCGGAACTTCCGGACTAAGACTAGGAAGAAAGGCCTGGTGATTAACTCCTGAAAATATGCCAATGAAAACCCTGTGGGTCGCAAAGAACAGCCTGATATTGTGCTAGAAAATGAGCCCCCTGGATTGGAAGGCATCAAAATACACAGTAACCGAAAACCAAATCAAATTCACTGCCGTCGAGTCAGATCCGAATCATAGTGACCCCTCCTCGGGTTTCTGAGGCAGTATCACTACGGAAGTAGATAGAGTCCTCCAGCCTATCAATGGTGGTGAAGATGGTGGAGAACCAGGCCTACTTCGTTCTGTTGTACATGGGGTCACCATGAGTTGGAATCAATCAACAGCAACTAACAACAAAGTGCTGGGCAGAATGCTAAATGCTTTACTTACTGTCTCTGTCATTCCTCATAAAAATACAAATCAGATGGGCATTATTGTCCTCATTTTGTGGATGGGCAAACTAAAATTCCTAAAGCGTGTCTTCCTGGGGTCACATATGTCATGAGCAGTGGAACCAGGATCACAGCTGATGAGTCTCACTCTTCTAAGCTCAGTATTTCCCTGTTTCTCATCTTGTATCAAAGCCACTGTCTTGGAGTGCTTATTGGACACTTTCACAGATGGAAATGCACAGGGTGGGTTTACTCTCACCTGTATAGGAAAATTGCTTCCAAGCATTGCCTCTTCTTGAGGACAACTATTTCAAAGTGGTTTTGATTGTGTCTGGTTAAGTACTGTTGTGGTTAAGTTATTGCTGTAGTACTTGATGAGTGGCAGCAACTGATTATTCACTGAAAAGTATAAGCAACATGTGTAGCATGGAATGTCAAGGGGAGAAAACCCCCCATTTCACAGTGGAAGCCGCTGAGGCCCAGAGCTGTTGTGACTTGAAATTACACAGCTGTTTATGACATGTGACAAGGTTTTACGTTGCAGGGGTGGGGGGTGGGGGGGCGAGAATTCAGGATAGTGGCTTGTCACTGACAAAGAATATAATTTCTATTTCTGGATTTGTGTTTTTTTCCCCTATTTCATAACTTTTTCCTACCTTCTTTTAGGAAACTGTCAAAATTATCATTCTGATTTAGCATACTAAAGAAAGATAATATGCTCAATTAGGTTAATGTGAGTACTTGTTACAACTCCTTTTATTTATCAACCTGACATATTTTAGATTGTCTTTCCATTTTTTTTTTT
>NW_006921921.1:2122620-2126532 GCF_000298275.1 Orycteropus afer afer | reverse complement strand
CCGTATGTCTCCTTTTTTTGGTATTTTCACGCAAATTCTTCTGCTAATTGGGGTTTAGTCCAATTCTGTATCCTTCCCTTCAAGGCTCAGGGGTCCACGATTATCTTCTGTGTCTGTGTTAATTGGTTTCCCTTTTCTTTGTTGAAGAAGGTCTGTGCAATCCTTCTGCCTAGTCCGCCTTCTTGCCAGAACTCCCCCTGTGTTTCCATTTTTTAAAGAGCTGAATGTTGCTAAATGATTACAAACATTGAAAAATAATCAACACAATCTCATCTGAGGTTTTTTTCTAGCCTTTCACAGTTCTGTTGATAAATTTTCTCTCTTTCTATCTTTTTAGTGTAGTAGAAATATTTTCCATTCTTTTTATACCTGGTGAGCTCCTACTGATCCTCTAAAACCCATCTCAAGTGTCACCTCTTCTGGGAAGCAAGGTGTCTCTCCTTTCCATTCTCATGGTAAATAGCTCCTTTTATACGTTCACATAGTACTTACTTATGGTTTCATTACATGCCCAAGGCCACCATGTTGGATTATAAATGTTGCTACCAGGTACTAAGGTTCTCTGGTAGCATAGTGCCTAAGGCACTTGACTGCTCACCACAAGGCTGGCGGTTCAAACCCACCAGCCACTCCTCGGAAGGAAGGTTGGGCACTCCTACTTCCATAGTGATACTGCCTCAGAAACCCAAGGAGGGGTCGCTATGAGTTGGAGCCGACTTGACGGCAAACAACAACAACAACAACCAGGTACTAATCTGATCAGGCTCCCCTGTTCAAAATCCTTTAGGGAGTTCTCATTACTTTCAGAGTCAATTCCAAACTCCATAGCCTGAAATCCACACTCCTTTGTGGTATAACACCAATTTTATAACTTACATCACCCTTTCATCCTGATTTCAGACATAAACCAAGTACACCAAAGGAATACGCTTACTCGTGCACACATCTCCACCTCATTCCTTTCCTGATGTCTTGAATCTTCCCCTTCCCGAACCCTTTGACAGTTCAAATGTTCCCTCTTCTAGGAGCCCTTTCCTGCACCCTCTGGGTCCTAGGTGTCCCTTCCATGCTCTCTTGTGACACTTGAGTGACAGTGACCACTGTACTGAGCACACTGTGTTGTGTTCGTCTCTCCCTCACTAGGCTGTGAGCACTTTGAGGGGAGAATCTGGGTCTTCTGTCTCTATATCCTCAGTACCTAGTGAGAGCCAGGCATATTTCAGCTGCTCAATAAATTCCCATTGAATTTAATAAAATAAGAATCACCATTGCCAATGGTAACACCAATCGAGTCATTGCATGAATATTAAAAACTGATTAGTTGTTGTGTTAGTGGCTGTCAACTTGGCTCCACTTGTGGCAACCTCATGTGTAACAGAACGAAATGCTGTCCAGTCCTGTGTCACCTTTGTGATTATTGCTAGGTTCCAGTCTGTTGTGGCTGTTAAAACCTGATTGAAAAACTTCTAATAGAATAAACCGAAAAGATAACCTGTAGGTAGAAAATGCTGACACAGCAAAGAATTCCAAAACCTATTATTATTATTTTTTCTACTGGCAGCATAGTGCCTAAGGCACTTCACTGCTAACCAGAAGCCTGGCGGTTCAAACCCACCAGCCGCTCCTGGAAGGGAAGGTTGGGCAATCTACGTCCATAGTGATACTGCCTCAGAAACTCAAGGAGGGGTTGCTATGAGTCGGGTCTGACTCCATAGCACATAACAACAACAACAACATGGTTATTGTTATTATTTTTGTTCTTCTGAGGTTTGTGTAGCAGGATTGTAAAACAGAATGCATGCATGTCCCGCTTCAGTCATGGTTGATGGAGGCAGACAGCTTGCGCCAAGCTCAGCCCAAGTACATTCTCTCAGGGGGAGCCCAACCACCTCCGTCTCTGCTTCACCACTTCATTCGTCTACTTAGGTCATTTACTTCCACTGACCAGCTCTTTCAACTCTGTTTTTTTTTTTTTTTATTTGACCTCAGCAGATGTAATATAATATTTTGAGGCAGTGTATGATTGTTTTAACATAGTCCTTCACTTTGCAGATTACAGAGGTAACAGAGACCCTTGAAATAGCACAAAGATAATGAAGACAAAAAGTCAACACCTCTAACATTGTAGTCAGAAGTCATTTCCCTCCTCATTTTTGATTACTTGGCCTCTTCACTCCTGGCAGCCCTGGCTTCCTGGAGCTCTGGTCGCCAGCACCAAATAGTAATTTATCATCTTTCCTGGCAGGCTTCCTGCTTCATCCTGCACCTGCCTTCCTGAAAGAGAACAAGACATCAGATACTTATTCAAATAATGGAATAGCTGATCAACTGGGTGTCTGCACAATAGTGCGTTATCCGTGATAAAAGAACAACTTTTTCATGCATTATATGTGACATATGCATCCTTTCTCTTAAGATTTATGAAGCCATGACTATTAGTATTGTTAATATAATCAAACCTTTTACAGCCTCACTCTGAAGCTTAAACGTATTATCAATTGACTGCTCGAGGGGAGTCAATCAATTTCATAAATGCTTAAACACCTGCACTTGCTTTGAATCGGGGAAAAAAAAAATCAATACCACGTCCTCATTTTTCTCCAAGTATAATACAACCAAATCTTGCTTACAAGTTCAGGAGGGCTTGTAATTCAGACAGTTGCACTTAAAAGACATCGTGAGCTTGATCCTAAGTGGGTTTTTTTTTTTTTTTTTAATCCCCTTCCTTTTTTGTTCCTGGGTCTTAATGAAAGAACATGTCACTAAAGGGGGAAAAATGACAAAGGCTCTGCTGATGCTATTTAGGATTAAGTCTCCTGTTTCTGGTGTGTGTGTGTCTTTTGCAGCAAACATGTATTATGAACCTATTAACTAGACCAGGTATCAGTCTCTGAATATACAAGGATGCCTTAGGCAGGGTTCCTGCCTGCAGGCTGCTACCCATCTATTAATGGAGGAACAACTATAAACAGCTAGAACTAATTGTAATAAAAAAAGCAGAATAATATCAGTGCCAAAGATGAGGGGAAAGAAAAAGTAAGCAAAGGAAAAAGAAAAGACATCTTATTAGATGCTTGTTGCTACAAGCCAAGCTAGAACCTCCACTTGAAGGATCACACTGAATTTCTGCACTGTATTTGCAAATACAGAGGAAGCTGTAAGTATTCTTAGTGTGCTTTAAATTCTTCTTTTATTGGTGTTTTTCTTCTTTGTTATTTTGACAAGTCTTTTTTAAAATACAGAAAAGCAGAGAGTAAAAGATGAAGAACTGTTTATTCATGACAAATAATAAAAATATTTTGCCTTTTTTTTTTTTTTGGCTTCAGATTATATTTAAATAAAAAAGAATGGAATGTCATAGATTAATTTGAAGTCATCTTTCCCTTTCCCTACCTGACCCCCCTCCCTTTCTTCCTCTCTAGAGGTAGTAACTAACCCACATTTGCTCTGTGTCTTTCCAATTCATGTGTTTATAAATTTACTCCACTTGCTTACTTTTTGGCTTTCTCATCTGTAAAATAATGTCATTAAAACTAGATGTCTTTCCTGGTCCATAGAGCTTTTTAATATTAAGCAAGATACTGGATGTGAAAGTACTTTGTAAATTACAAATTACTATCAAAATACTATTTATTATTATTTAATTATATAAGTTGAATATTCTGATATTATTCATGAGCAAATGTCATATGGCTTATGTGTTTATATACATAGAAACACTTACCTATGTGTATGGTAGAAACTGTTAGCACACTCTGCTGCTAACTGGAAGGCTGGTGGTTTGAGTGTTCCCAGAGACACTTCCAAAGAAAGGCTTAGCCAGTCAACTTCCAAAAAATCAGCTTTTGAAAACCCTAGGAAGCCTAGTTCCATTTTGACACACAACAGATCACCATGAACCAGAATCAACTT
>NW_006921921.1:2114594-2122475 GCF_000298275.1 Orycteropus afer afer | reverse complement strand
GAAGGTTGGGCAATCCTACTTCCGTAGTGATACTGCCTCGGAAACCCAAGGAGGGGTCGCTATGAGTCAGGGCTGACTTGACAGCACATAACAACAAATATATATATATTTGTTAACTACTATTTTCTCAAAATTGGGCTTTGCCTCATATCTGGTCACGTTAATGTGTATTACTAGAATTACTGAAATAGTGCCTGGCCTATAGTAGACACTCAATCACTGTCTCTTGAATGCAAAATGCCTTTCTTTCCACTAGACCTTCAGATCCTTGAGGTCAATGTTTGTTTTCATTGTTGCTGAGGCCTCAGTATTTGGCTTGGGTTGGCACAGTGTCGATGAACAACAAATATTTGCTGAATTGACTCAAGCCAGAAAGAGCTTTCTAGAATCTATAGCATTTTACCCAAGTCTGCAAAAATATTCAGGGTCTCCCTAGTGAGGGAAAGATGGAGGAGCTCTATAGGCTGGGAGGAAAGCTTGAGCAAAAGCAGGTGCCTGAATACCCACGCAGCTGCTCCTACTCTGCTCCTGTCTGCTTCTTCCTGGATTTTGAAGGTGTTCCTAATTAACACATATCTTTTTAATAGTTGTACTTTCTTTGTAGTCAAGTTGCAAAACAAAATGGATGCCAGAGGTTAGGATAATCACTGTCTGGCCCTTCTTGGAATTTTCCCCAGATACCCTAGAAGGTTATTTTTTTCCACTTTTCACACCTGGTGTGCTGTTTGATAGTGTGACACCTGGTGACTGGAATTTTCTAGCTCTCCACCTGCTCACAAAATATGTTATTTCTTTATTCTAAAAATACTCTACTTTTTTTTTTCTTTGTAAGTGTGGAATAGAAAAGAACCAAATAGAAAAGTTTAAATAGTCAAATTAAGCAAGAAACTTTGAAGCCTAGCCTGCGCTCCATCTGACAACTCTTAGTTTTGTACACTCTTATGTCTAGGAAGGAAATGGAGAGGTAGCCTCCACTTTTGACATGCTTTCCTTGACTGAATTGACACTTGATTTGCTTCTTTCTTTTAATTTTTTCAGAATTTAAAAAAAAAACCAAGATCATATACATATAGCTACTTTAACTGTAGAGGAAAAAACCACTTCAGAAAGGGGCTGCTCAGACCAGATAATCTAATAGAAAATTTCCATCCCTCTTTTTTCTGGTAACACAGGACATACATTCCCCTAAATGATAGCTGTCAGCTGGACAGTCCAGAGCTAGGCCATCTGCCTTCTAACATAAAGATGCAGACATAAATAAATACAAGCAACCCCACAGAGTTTGATTCTGGCTTTCCCCTATTGTGCTCTCCTGTTCCCTTCCAGGACTTTGGTACCAATTCTAAATTTAATAAATTTTTTATTCTTTACTCAATTACCATGATTTCATCTTAATGTGATCTCTTTAATAGTACAGCTGTTTAATGCTTTCAGAAGCTTTTGCAGAATGTAATTAATAGAAGATTCTACTCTCAAAGAGAATAAACCTGTGGCCAAGGCCATTGGTAAGCTCACCTGGACAAAGGGCATGCCTTTTGCTTGCAAAGGTGCTCTATCTCAGTGGTACATTATATGATGAGAGTTATATAATGAGAGGGGCCTTCCCCAGTGCCTATGAGAAGAATATCTGTTTAATATGAACATTAGATGCAGTCTTGGAGCTCTGGTGGCATAGTGCCTAAGGCCTTTGACTGTTAAGCATAAGGTTGGTGATTCAAACCCACCAGCCACTCCTCGGAAGGAAAGTTGGGCAATCTACTTTCATAGTGATACTGCCTTGGCAACCCAAGGAGGGGTCACTCGCTATGAGTTGGGTCTGACTTGACGGCACATAACAACAATAAGAGCCACTTTGCAGAAGGATGACTACTTCCTTAAAGATTTACTGCCTTGGAAACACAGTGGAAGTCATTATGAGTAAGAATTGACTCCGTGGCAGTGAGTTCAGAGTTTAAGTTTTGATCAACAAGCCCTAAAGTAAAAACATCAGGGATGGTGGTAAGTAGAATTGTTGCCACAGAGGTAAGTTAGATAAGTAAAATTCACTGTGTCGAGTTGGATCTGACTCACAGCGACCCCTCCTTGGGTTTCTGAGGCAGTATCACTAAGGAAGTAGATTGCCCAATGTTCTTTCTGAGGAGTGGCTGTTGAGTTTGAACCACCAGCCTTTTGGTTAGCAGTTAAATGCCTTAGACACTAAAGGGAGGAGAAAAAAGCAGCCTAAGAAATAACTATCCAAAAGGCAGAAGTGGGTAGAGTGCATGGGCTGTGCTTCCTCCTCCACATCCCCCCTCCTGTCTTCTCTCCCCTTGCCATTTCCCAGGTCCCCCACTTCATGAGAGGCTCAGTTACAACATACCCTCGGAATGATTTCTGCTAATGTCATTATGTACAGGATCTTGACTTTATCATCTGTGAAATGACATCATTAAAACTAGTTGCCCTTGTTACCCCTGGGGCTGTATTGTGTACCAAATAAAATACTGGATCAAAAACTGCTTTGTAAATTGTAAATTGCTATTGAAACATTATTATTTTTTTTTTTTTGGTATAATTCTAACTCTATTAGAATAGAGCAGAATGAAATAAATAGAATGATAAATATGCAAGGTGCATATCTACCACTCAGTAGAAGGTGAGCATCTTGTTTAGCAATCATATTAATCTCATTTATTGTTGCATCCTTAGCACAGTGCCTGGCACATCAAAGACACTCAATAAACACTTGCTGAAATAAAGCAAGTGCTGCAAAGAATAAGAGATGATACTGTTTAGAATCATTTGCATAATGCTATGGACTGAATATGTCCTTTCAAAAGAAACACGGAAGTCCTATCCTCTGTATTTGTAAATATGATCCTGTTTGGATATAATGGTTTTCTTTTGTTATGTTAAGGAGCTCTAATGGTGTAGTGGTTAAAGCATTTGGATGCTAACCACAAAGTTGACAGTTCTAACCCACCAGCCACTCAGTGGGAGAGAAATGACACATCTGCTTCTGTAAAGATTCACAGCCTTGGAAACCTTCTGGGGCAATTCCATTCTGTCTTAGAGGGTCACTATGAGTCAGAATCAACTTGATGGCAGTGTTAAGTTATGTTATGTCAACAAGATCATACTGGAGGAGGATGGGTCCTGAACCTAATCACTTCTAAGTTGTATCTTATTAAAGGAGCAGAACAAACAGAGGCACAAACACAAGGGGAAGACAGATGCCATATGAGGGCCCATCTGCAAGCTTTCAACCTGAATTTTGGAGTTATAAATAAACATAATTACTTTTTAGCTCCTACATTTACCTGGCTTCTATTCACCAATGGAGTAGATAAATAAATTCCACACTTTAAGCAAACCAATCAAACCCAAAGATAAAATAATATGCTGGTCTGTGGATTGTTGAATAGGAAACATTAGGCTTCAGGCATTTACAGACTAACCTTGTCTGGACTGTGTGGTGTCATATTAAAATTCACTCACCAGGCAGTAATAAATGTTTACAGGGGGCTGACTGTGCCCAGTACTGTGCTTGGCACTGCAGATGATGCCAGGGTCCATAGGGCTCTCTCTAGATATCTAATCTCCCTTTGGCTCACCAGAAGTGGTCCTAGTTGGATGGTGACCCATTTCCTTTCTTAACCTGCTGTGAGCATGGCAGTCAAATGTGTAGCCCATGCTGATGAAACCCCTTCCTGTTTCAACAATTTCAGCATTCTCTGTGGGGGATGTTTACTTTATTTTACATGGATACTAACGATAGATGTTCATTTATGGCCATAGTGCTGTACCATGTCTATGACTTACAGCCAGATGAACCTGTTAAATGAAAGATTACTTTAGGTATCTATTTCAGAAGCATCATAACCCTTTCAGGTTTGATGTTAACGAGCTGTTGTTGTTATGTGCCATCAAGTTGGACCTGACTCATAGCGACCCCTCCTTGGGTTTCCCAGGCAGTATCACTATGGAAGTAGATTGCCCCATCTTCCTTCCGAGGAGTGGCTGGTGGGTTTGAACCGCCAGCCTTCTGGTTAGCAGTCAAGTGCCTTAGGCACTATGCAACCAGAGGTCCTATTAACAAGCTAGGCATTACATAAATATATTTCCAAGATAGGGTATGTTCTGATGGCAAGAACTTCCCAGAAACTGGGGAGAGGGAGGGTAATGCTTTGAAACTCACAGTGAAAAACAGTGAGGACATGTACCCTACCTACAGGCCCAGTAGTGCGGGAAATGTGGACATGGCCACCAGTTAGTGATGTTCCCAGCAGTGTACCCAGGAGACAGTCAGGTTTCTGCTACAAAGCAAAAGTGAAGGGAATGTTCAGAGAAGAGGATGACATAATAGGACATTTTCTTGCTAACCAACCAGTCTTCTCCAAGTTGCAATGGAAGGGTTTGGGGTCGTGAAGGAGTGTGAGGTTGGATTAGATCAAGGAATACAGACATACAGAGGGATGAGACACTGCTTTACACGAGATGACCTGGGATCTTAAATAGGGATGTAGAAGCATGATGATATTAGCCTGTGGTCTCACAGGTAGGTTAGGTTGACGAATCTGAGAATGTGTGGATGGGGGAATCGGGGAACTCTTTGCTAGGAACACACAGAGCTGGGTCACCCATGGCAATGACCAGGTATTCAGGGGCTGTAGGGTCTTTGAACATTTAGAGCTCCGTTGGTGCCCTTCCCCCCATAAAGCAGTCCAGAGAGAGGAAAACATTATGTCAGGCCAGTAGTAAAGAGATTGTGAAAAACGTTAAATTTGGAAGGTTTTACAGCTTCTCTCTAGGAGCCCTGGTGGTGCAATAGTTAGATGCTTGGCTACTAACCGAACAGTTGGCAGTCGGAACCCACCCAACCTCCCCATAGGAGAAAGACCTGGCAATCTGTTCTGGTAAAGATTACAAAGTAGAATATCCTATGGGGTCAATCAACTCAAACAAAATGAGTCAAAACTGAGTCGATGGCACCTAACAACAACAACAACAACAACAACATGGCTTCTCTCAAATCAATATTTTCTGTTTTGTGGGTAGCTCTTCAGCTTGGTTACTTTCTGTACCTCCCTTGAATAAAAAGTATTCTTTTTAAGATAATGTTCCTTTTTACTCCTTTTACCATACATATGTACATGTATGTTTTATAAAATTAGATATGCAGGAAAAGTAAAAAGAGTGAAATGAAAATCACTGAGAATAAGTTATGATTTTGGTCTATTTTCTTCAGACCAGAAGGCCCTAGTATATATATGCAATTTCATTTTACAAAACTGGAATTGGACTTATGCAGTGTTCCTTCTTTAAACGTAACATTATATCAAGAACACTTTCTACATGCTTACGCATTTTTTGAAACTGAATAATATTTCAGCACTTAGTCATGGCCGTTGAGTCAGTCCAGTCTCATGGTGATCTCATGTGTGGAACTGTGCTCTGCAGGGCTTCCATTGGCTGAATTTTTTGAAGATCACTAGGCTTTTCCTCTGAGGAGCTTCTGAGTGGACTCAAACTGCCAACCTTTTGGTTCGTGCTGAACATGATAACCATTTGTGCCACCCGGTGTACCATAATTTATGGCTTAGACATTTTGATGAAAATCCTCCAATAGATAGTCTTATGCATGAATCTGTGTGTGTATTCTTTGATTGATTCTTTGGGATACATCTCTAAAAGTAGAATTATTGGGTCAAAGAGTACAAACAACTTCTGGTTTCTTGACTGTTATAGACACTCTTAATACAGATTTATTTCTCTTCTATTAGAATGAGGTCATAGAATGACTGGTAACTATTTCCAGGTACAATATGTGGCATAGTATGATGATCTTCTCAATTACAAAAATATTTAAAGTTTAAAAAACTAACTCATGTCAGAGGAAGTCCTGAGATTGAGATCGAAAG
This sequence comes from Orycteropus afer afer, assembly GCF_000298275.1. NCBI lineage: Eukaryota > Metazoa > Chordata > Mammalia > Tubulidentata > Orycteropodidae > Orycteropus > Orycteropus afer. The sequence continues at coordinate 2,116,575 of NW_006921921.1, read as the reverse complement.
AGCTGGATGTTACTTCCCATTATGACACCAACCAGCTTTTTCCCTCAGGCTGACACAGCTCAATGTCTTTATCTTGCAAACTCAATTTCTTTATCTTCCTCAAAATAATTCTGTTGAACTAGTAATACCCAAGGCTTCTCCAAGATGAAAATTCTATGGTGTTATCCTTTGTAATTCCGTGAAAGAATTGTTTTCAGAGCAATATAATATTAATGCATTTCTAGCACATCATATAGGCTGATGAATATTTGTTGGATGAGAGAAAAGTGAGTGTATAAAATTTGATATATGAAGTACAGCTAAATCTTTAAAAATATAATTAAATCAGTTTACTTCTATGAAAAGAATAATTTACTGAGTGTCTACTGTGGATAAAAGTCTGTTTTATATTTTATGGGAGACAGAAATATAAATAGAAAACTATTCCTACCTTGTAGAAATTTTGCATGAAGAACCATACATGAATTTGATAGGAAAATTTACAAATTTATACAGACAGGATTTGTGGACCTAGATGAAATGACTCAAATAAAATAAAAAAATGAAAAAGATGCAGTACTCTTACTTGTTTCTATATAGCCTTTCTAGCCATGATCTTCCAACTGGTTCAGAGTGACTGGCTAGGCTATAATCTTGCAAGGGGAGACTGGTCAGTTTACTATGAAAATTGACTGCCTTGCAGGGCATTGAGGAGACTGGTCAGTTTATGTCCTGGTGGGAGGGCTATGTCTTGAAATTGACAAAGAATTTGCTTATATAAGGGCTATTTCCACAGAGGTTTGGGGGACCTCATAACCCACTTCTTGGAAGGAAGATTGGGCAATCTACTTCCATAGTGATATTGCCTTGGAAACCCAAGGAGAGGTCGCTATGAGTTGGGTCCAACTCAACAGCACATAACAACAACAAAAACAACACAACCATCAAGAAGAATACGGAGCAGAGCACATCCTTTAGGACTAGTGATCCCTACAGTAAACTTCCTAGACCCAGAAGAAGGAGTTGTAACTCTGAAGACAGCAAGAAATGCCAAGAGACAGTGATGGTGAGCTTGCCAGCCCACAGAATGAGGTGGCTGTTGTGGGCTTGTTAGTCCAAGGAGCAAGAGCAGAGGACCTGGGCAGGCAGCTTGACAACAGAGCTAAAAAGAGTTGTAGCAGTTTCTCGCACAGAGCAGAGGCCTGAGTGTGTCCTACGCCGGGGCTGCCTCAGAAGATCCTGTGCAGACATCCTTCTCCAGCAGAGCGGCATCTGTAACACTTGCCCCATGCGAAGGCTGCATGCTTCCCCCATTAGCGTGAGCCTGTGTAGCATGGTGGCAAGATGTGCAGGCCCAGACAGCAGAGACCAGCAAGGTCCAGCAGCAGAATAGAAGCTTCAGGGGCTATGTAGGCCCCCAAAGGAGTGTGTTTGTAGCCGGAGGCAGTGGTGACATGAACATAGCATCTGACCTGAACCACAGTATTCCAGCCCAGCAACATAAGAATGGATATGTGTAATCTGGAGAAGAGAAAGCACTTTTCCTTTGAGAATCCGTTGTTATTGTTTACTGTTTGCTTTCTATAAATCATAATAATAGTTTTCACTTGGCCAACACTGTGTAAGTGTCTTGTGTGTATGACTTGATTACAGATGAACATAGCAATCATAGAATGGTTGGTGCAGACGGGTATGTGTGACTCATTCCTAGCAGTCATATGACAACCTGGAAGATTGAGGCACAGCCAGTCTGCATGTGAAATGCAGATAGATAGACTTGTACATCCAAAACATGTAAATAATACAAGTGAAATATTTTGTAGAAATGTATTATGTTGATCCTAAGTGTATCATTCTTAGACTTTTAAAAAAAGAAAATATCTCAAGATATAATATTTTACTTTCTTTGAGGAAAACAGGGAGTGCTGGTGGTGTGGTGGTTAAAACAGTTAGCTGCTATCCTAAAGATTAGTAGTTCAAGGGATGTAGGAGATCCTGCATA
>NW_006921921.1:2108615-2114160 GCF_000298275.1 Orycteropus afer afer | reverse complement strand
AAAAAAAAAAAAAGATTAGTAGTTCAAACCTACCAGCCACTCCATGGGTGGAAAGATGAGGCAGTCTGCTTCTGTAAAGAAGCCTTGGAAACCCTATGGGGCAGTTCTACTCTGTAGGGTCTCTATGAGTCAGAATCGACTTGACGGCAGGGAGTTTTGGTTTGGTTTAGGAAAACTACTCTCAGTTTTGTGAAGGTGATTGTTTAGGGACTATTAAGTTGGACACCCCTTTTGGCATGATTCCTAACTGAAATTAGCGTTTTCATTTTCCATGTTATTAAGGTGACAAAATTCACATTTCAGACTTTTTGGAAATAGTTTTCAAAAAGACTATGCAAAAACAGATATGCATCGACCTAGTATTCTAGTCACCATCTTCACAGTTTGCCTCTTCAAAAACAAAACCAAACTCACTGAGCTGAGTCGGATCTGACTCATAAAGACCCCTCCTCTGAAAAATCTTTGTCCATATGCAGTAGGACTAAGTGATATTCAGCAAATTAAGCTCCTGGGTATTTTAACTTCAGATCTTGTGATTTATTATTATTAATAATTCTTAATTTGCTAGGTCACCTCATACTCTCTTGTCACAGCAAGTTAATTTTCACAAGGCACACTTGAATACAAAACTACTTACTTAAGACCTAACCTTAATGACTATGACTTAAATGGTTCTTCAGAAGTGATAAGAGCAGAACTAATAGACAAAGCTTGGTGTATCTGGTTGCCTGGGCAAGTCGACTTGCCTTGCACATGTGAAGATATTAAATTCCTATCCAGTTAATTAAAAAGAGCTGCTTCATGTGTCAGCACAAGACCTAATCCATAAATGGGGCATTAGGAGTTTACTCTTGTTTCAGGAAACAGCATCTTCTCCAAGCTTCTCACACTTTTTTTTTTGTTTGTTTATTTGTGTTTCAGAAGTGCCCACTGGTCACCTGTGCATTTCTTGCCAATAGACTTTAAAAAAAAATGATTAAAAATAAAGCCCATTTAATGTTTTAAGGAAAGATAATTTGTCAGTTTTAATTAATTCAGATTGTTTGATTTTTTCTTTAGTCTTATTTTCAAGCTGAAAACATACCAGTTTAATTTCAAACAAGGCAATGACATAATGTTTTATAGAGAGATGGCGTGGTAGAGTGATTAAAAGCCCAGGTCCTTCTGTGCAATAAACACAGACATATATCCTGGCTCTATTACTTACTCACTATCTACTTAACTTTGATTCTTCTAAACCTCACTTTGAAGACTAAGGTGCATCTGACACAAGCTATGGTATTTTTAATAGCTTCATATGCATGTGAGAGCTGCACAGCATATAAAGAAGACAGTAGAAGAATTGATGCTTTTGAATTGTGGTGTTGGTGAAGAAAAATAAAGATACCAAGGACTCCTAGAAGAATGGACAAATCTGTCTCGGAGGAAGTACAGCCAAAATATTATTAGAAGAGAGAATGGCTGGACTGCGTCTCTCATACTTTTGTCATGTTGTCGAAGGGACCAGTTTCTGGAAAAGGATATCATGTTGGGTAAAATAGAGGGTCAGTGAAAAAGGGGAAGACCCTCAAAGAGATAGATTGGCACAGCGCCTGCAATGATGGGCTCAAGCATGGCAAAAATTGTCAGGAGAGTGCAGGACCCGGCAGTGTTTTGTTCTATTGTACGTAGGGTCACTATGAGTTAGAACTATTTGTTAGAACAAAAAAACCTCAGTGTGGTCAATCATAAAATGGAGATAATAATTGAACCTGTTTTGTAAGGTTGTTTATAATTCAGGTAAAGTGTATAGTACAGTATCTGTCTCCTGATAAAGATGCAACAGCTATTTTTATTATTACCCTTAGCTGTGACAGAGGGACACCTAGGAATTTTTTAAGTGCTTTTGTGAACATCATTGAATTTGATCCTCAAATGAAGGAAAGGGGTTGAGGAATTTCCTGTATTTGCTCACAGTGAACCACTGGCAAAAGACAATAGTACAATTGACATTTTTGCCTGCTGTGCCAATATTTTCCCAGTATATTTAATGGATGGTTAAATACAAATGTCCTGAAACTTAAAATTATTTTATATAAAGTAAAACAAGATACTAATTGACCCTAGATGACTATGTCTCATTATATAATCCAATTCCGTCTAGTTTAATGTCTCAGAACAGTGAAAATGTAAGCCCTGACATAATACTGCTTACAGACTCTAAAATCAACTAAAATTCATGACTCAGGGTTCAACTTTACATTTACATGTTTCTGCTCCTGACTTGTTTGTCCTATAGATGACGACATAATGGACATCACACATAAAGAAAGCAAAAGGTCATTAAAAAGACAGGAAAGAAAGAAAAGACCAAAATGGATGTTAGAAGAGATTCTGAAACTTGCTCTTTAATGTAGAGTAGCTAAAGTGAGTGGAAGAAATGATGAATTAAAGAGCTAAACAGAAGATTTCAAAGGATGGCTTGATTATCCAAACTAAAGTATTACAATGAAATATACAAAGACCTGGAGTTAGAAAAGCAAAAGGGAAGAACACATTTGGCATTCTCAACCTGAAAGAACTAAAGAAAAAATTGAAACTTCAAGTTGTGATACTGAAGAATTCTATGGGCAAATATTGAATGCCATAGGAAGCACCAAAAGATGATGGAAAGAATAAAGGGTCACTGTCTGGTGGCTCAGTGCCCTTTGGCACTGACTGCTAACCAGAAGGTTGGCAGTTCAAACCCACCAGCCACTCCATGGAAGGAAGGGGGGTAATCTACTTCTGTAAAGATTTACCACCTTGGAAACCCAGCGGGGGTCACTATGACTTAGAACTGACTTGGATGCAAGGGATGTGTTTTTCCTTTATTTTTTAAAAAAAATTATTATTATTTTGTTTGGTACCAAAAAGAATTGGTAAAAGTTCAACTATTTCAGGAGGAAGTAAATGATCAAGAACCAATGCATTGAAGGAAGAAATTGAAGCTGCATTGAAGGAATTGCTGAAAAACAAAGGTCTAGGCATTGACGGAATATCCATTGAGACTTTTGGACAAATGGAGGCAGTGCTGCAATTGCTCAACCATTTATGCCAAGAAAATTGGAAGACAGGTATCTGGCCAACCGACTGGAAGAGATCCATGTTTGTGCCCATTCCAAAGAAAGGTGATCCCACTGAATGTGGAAATTACAGAACAACCTCACTAATATCACATACAAGTCACATTTTGCTGAAGATAATTCAAAAACAGTTGCAGCCACACATTGAGAGGGAATTGCCAGAAATGAAGTCAGATTCAGAAGAGGATGTGGAATGAGGGATATCACTGCTGAGGTCTGATGGACCTTGACTGAAAGAAGAGAATAACAGAGAGGGGTTTACCTGTGTTTCAATGGCTATAGTAAGCATTTGACTGCGTGGAACATAACAAAGTGATGGATAATATTGTGAAGAATGGGAATTCCAGAACACTTAATTATGCTCATGTGTAACCTGTATATAGACCAAAAGGAAGCTGTTCAAACAGAACAAAGGAATACTGTATAGTTTGAAATCAGAAAAGATGTCAGGTGGTTATGTTTTTGTGTCAAGTTGGCCGGGCCTGGTTGAGTGGCTGGGCAGCTCATGGTAGTTATTCCCCATGATGAGACTGATAATCAGCTCCATGGTGGGATCTACCACAAGCAGCTGAGTAGCTGCTTTGGGTATGTGGTCTGCTTCCCATATATAAGAAGCAGCTTTGGGAATGGTCTCTATCTTATGGCACACTTGGACCCTGCATGTAGCCATGTCGTTGTTCAGCTGCCTGCCATGCTCTGCTGAACTTGGGACTTTTAATGGATTTAAATTAATGGCCTGCCATGTGGTTTGGTAACATCAGACTATGCCTTTTTACTTGTCAACCTTGGGCTTGTCAGCCTCAGCAGCCTGTAGCTGACTGAGTGAAGAAATGCCTCTAGCTCCAGTGGGCTGGGAGCAGGAGGCAGAGCTGAACCCCAAAGTTGAGGGGCTTTCACCCAGCCCCTAGAGCCTGACACTTTGAACTTGGATTTAAAGCCTCCAAACTGTAAGAGAATAAACTCCTGTTTGTTTAAGCCATCTCATTTGTGGTATATTCCTGTCAGAGCGGCACTAGGTAACCAGAACAATGTGCATCAAGGTTGTATATTTTCAGGATACTTATTTGGTCTGAAGCTGAGCAAATAATTTGAAAATGTGGACTATGAAGAAGAACACAGCATCAGAATTGGAGGAAGATTCATTAACAACCTTTGATATGCAAATGAAACAACCCAGCTTTTTGAACATGAAGAGGACTTGAAGCACTTACTGATGAAGATAAAGGACTACAGCCTTCCATATAGACTACAGTTCAACATAAAGGAAACAAAAATCTTCATAAATGGACCAATAAGTAACATCATGATAAACAGAGAAAAGACTAAAATTGTCAAGGATTTCATTTAACATTAATCCACATTTAATGTCCATGAAGCAACAGTCAAAAAATCTCATGATTTATTACACTGAGCAAAAAGTGTTAAAAACCAAAAATGCTACTTCAAGAACTAAGGGGCACCATGATATTTTCAATTGCCTCATATGCATATTAAAGATGGACAACGAATAAGGACTGGTCCTCCTCCAAGTTGGACCAGTCCCCAGAGGAGGACATCATGCTTGGTAAAGTAGAGGGTCAGCTAAAACGAGGGTGGCTTCAATGAGATGGATTGACTCCAAAAAAAACCAAAAACAAAAAAATCCCATAAAACCAAACTCACTGCCATCGAGTCTATTCTGGTCGTAGCGACCCCCTTTGGATTTCCAAGATGGTAAATCTTTACAGAAGTAGATTGCCCAGTCTTCCTTCTGCAGAGCGGCTTGTTTGAACCTCCAACCTTCTGGTTAGCACTCAAATACCTTAGGCACTGTACCACCAGAGCTCCTATGGATTGACACACTGGTTGCAAAAATGGGCTCAAACAGCAACAACTGTGAGGATAGTGCAAGAATGGGTACAGTTTCATTCTTTTTACATAGGATCACTGTGAGTTGGAATCAACTGATAACATCTAACAACAACAACAATTTAGCTATTTTTGTACTGAGACTGCTGCTGTTGTTGTTATGTGCTGCCGAGTCAGACCTGACTCATAGTGACCCCTCCTTGGGTAGTATTAAGTTGGTTCTGACTCATAGCATCCCCATGTACAACAGAATGAAATACTGCCTAGTCCTGCTCCGTCTTCACAATCTTTGCTTTGCCTGAGCCCATCCTTGCAGCCACTGTGTCAATCCATCTCATTGAGAGTCTTCTCATTTCCCAAGCATGATATCCCTCTCCAGGGTTTGGTCCCTTCTGACAACATGACCAAAATAGGAGAGATGAAGTCTGGCCATTCTTGCTTCTAAGGAGCAATCTGGCTGTATTTTTTCTAAAACAGATTATTTTTGTTGCTGCTATTCTTCTGGAAGTCCATGGTATTTTCAATGTTCTTCACCAGCACCACAATTCAAATGCATCAATTCTTCTTCAGTCTTCCTTGTTCATTTTCCAGCT
>NW_006921921.1:2086925-2091186 GCF_000298275.1 Orycteropus afer afer | reverse complement strand
TTTTTTTTTTTTTTTTTTTGGTAGAACAAACTGTAAAATAAAATTCTTGGGTTACAGACCTCTTGAATTGTGTGCCCCCCAAACTATGCCTTGAATTCCTGGCCCTTCTACCTGTGGATGTGATTTTGTTTGAATATAGAGTTTCCTTTGTTATGTTAATGAGGCCATGCCAGAGTAGGGTGGGTCCTAACCTGATCACTTTTGAGTTATACAAAGACCAGAAGAGACACAGAGACACACATGGGAAAAGACAGGCCAAGGGACAGCAAGGAAATCAAGGAAAGCCTGAGGTTACTGACAAGGAAGAAGTTGACACAACCAAGACCCTGATTTGGGCTTTAAGCCTACAAAACTGTGAGAAAATAAATTCTTTAAAGCCACCTACTTGTGGTATTTGTGTTACCCAAGCTCTAGGAAACTAAGACAAAGCCCAACACAAAGACTACTTGTATCAGGCAGAGTTCAAACAGGGAAGGAGAACACTACAAGCCCCAAACCAAACTCACTGCCATTGAGTTGATTCTGACTCATAACAACCCCCATTGGGTTTCCAAGGCAATAAATCTTTACTGAAGTAGATTACCCCATCTTCTTTTTGTGGAGCAGCTGGTGTGTTTGAACCGGCCAACCTTCTGGTTAGCATTCAAATGCCTTGGCACTGTGCCACCAGAGCTCCTTTTATGATAACATTTATTAAGGAATATGTTATAGGAATTCTGGGTAGCGTAGTGTTTAAGGCATTTGACTGGTAACCAGAAGGCTGGCGGTTCAAACCCACCAACTCCTCCTCAAAAGGAAGGTTAGGCTATCTACTTCTGTAATGCTACTGCCTCAGAAACCTAAGGAGAGGTTGTTATGAGTCAGATCCGACTTCATGGCAGTGAGTTTGGTTTGGTTTGGTTTTATAGGAATTAGACTTTATACAACCAACGGTAAATCTGGACATTAAAGATCTGTAAAGAGGAACTGGAGGACCAGAGAAAAGCCACTCACTAACCATCATGAAGCACTAATACCAATGGACAAATTGATAGTGTTTCTGGAGCAGAGTTGCAACAGGTGCTGATGTAGAAGTTTGTGGAAGATGGGTGCTTCTGTTTGGGCAATGACTCTGGGAATTTTCAGCCAAGTGTCTGGTGATGGCTTTGGGTCACTCTTGGTCCATGGAGAAGACAGTGTATAAGAAGAGTTTCACACAGTGTGGGTACAAGTGGGAACAAACTTAGATTTGTTAGTGCCACTGCAATTGTATTTGACTGCCTTTGATCACTATGACCTTCAAGAGTGTAATGGCTACTGCTTTACTTCTGCCTTCCAAATCTCCCACACATTTTTCTTTCTTTTTATTCTTCACTAATTCTAACCTAGAGCCAGATGTTGTTGTTGTTGTTATGTGCTGTCGAGTCGGACCTGACTCATAGCAACCCTTCCTTGGGTTTCCGAGGCAGTATCACTACGGAAGGAGATTGCCCAACCTTCCTTCTGAGAAGTGGTTGGTGGTTGAACCACCAGCCTCCTGGTTAGCAGTCAAGTGCCTTAGGCACTATGTTACCAGAGCTCTCATATAGGGAATGGTATTCTGGGAAAAGTAGTCTCACCTTAGCCAAGTTAATGCAGTCAAAACTGCAACAGTGCATCTGAATATTCCCTGCTGTTAAATGCCTGCCATTCATACTATATTTAGTCAGTTGGGGAAATAATAGGGCAGATATATTAATTAATTGATTCATCTTCTATTTAATGATAACCTGGCATGTGCTTACCATTGTTTTTATGTCTGGGAATAGAAAAAGTGGTGTCTTATGGCTAGTTTAATGCCATATTTTCATTAAACTGTATCAAGAGGTATATACAAGTAATCAGAAGTCGCAGGTTGGTGTAAACAGTTAACATGCTTGGCTGTTAACCAAAAGGTTAGAGGTTCAGGTCTACCTAGGGCAGGGAGAAAGGCCTGGTGATCTACTTCCAAAAAAATAATTATTGGAAATTTCCTGGACCATAGTTCTACTCTGACACACATAGGGTTTTCATGAGTCAGAATTGACTCAATGGTAACTGGGTTTGGGCAAAGAGTCATGAAAAGAGATAGATACACAGGGATGAATTGTGAAGATGACTCTAGGTATTAGAGTTAGCATGAGAAAGAGTTTGTCAAATTCAAGGAACTGAAGTTTCCTATGTCTAGATTATAGCAGATACCAAAACCAAACCAAGCTCACTGCTGGCGAGTCAGATCTGACTCATAGCAACCCCTCCTTGGGTTTCTGAGGCGTATCATTATGGAAGTTGACTGCCCAACCTTTGAGAACGATAATGGTAGGAAATAAAATCAATAAGACTTAGTGATCTGCGGCAGAAGACGAGATCTCAAAACAGAAAAAGCTTCTGTTTTAAGAGATTAGGTGGTTGGTGATTTCATGAAATGTGACAGAGAATAAAGAAGTTGATTTTGGGGAAAGATGATGAATTTGATTTTGTATACCCTGTTTGAGAAATCACAAGACATCAAGGTGGAGGTGTCCAGTAAGCAAGTCACAGTTAGTATCTGGAAACCATTAGTCCATCCTGCCCTTCCCTTTTCATAGCATTCATCACATTTGCAATTATTGTTCAATGCCCATGTCCCATGCCAGAATGAATACTCCATGAGGGAAGGAACTACATTTTTTTTGCTTTGTTCTTACCCAGAACATGGGACAATGAATGACACATAGAAGGAATATTTGATGAATTATTTAATGAATGAATTCACCTTAAGGACCCCAAAAAGGCATGCTCTTTGAAAGTACCAAAGCAGGAGGAGGGGGTGCTGAATTTGAGACATGGATTTGAATAGTGCTTAAAGTCATGGAAGTGGATGGATTTATCCAGGGATATATGCAGTTGTTAGCTGCTGTTGAGTTGGCATTGACTCATGGTGACCTCACACACAATGGAAGAAAACAATGACCAGTTCTGCCCTGTCTCCATATTGAAGTATGGATCCAATTGTTGTGATCCATAGGGTTTTCATTAGCTTATTTTAAGAGGTAGGTCACTAAGCCTTTCTTCCTGCTTTGTCTTAGTCTGGAAGCTATGCTGAGCAACACACAAGCCTCATTGACAGAGGTCGTGGCTACATGTGAGAGCTGTGGGCTGTGACTCTAACCCAGATTTCTGGTATAAAAGTTGAGAGTTCTACCACTGAACCACCACTGCCCCCACTCAGAGATATATGCAAAGTGGTAAAGGAAGTTCTAAGGGGTACACTCACATTCAAAGGCCAGTCAGGAAAGAAAGCTGATGAAGGATTTTGAAAAGTGATTAGAAGAATAGAAGAACCAAGAGAAACTGGCACTTGAGAAAACAGCAAATATAACATTTTATTTTAAAAATATATTTTGTTTTAGGTGAAATTTCACACAACAAATTATGTTCTTATTTAACAATTTTCATACAAATTGCTTGATGACATTGGTTATATTTTTTCACAATATGTCAGCATTCTCTTTATTTGCATTCTGCTTGTTTTGTTTCCATTGATCTAGCTTCCCTGCCCCTGCCCCAGCCTTCTCATCTTTGCTTTTGGATAAATGTTAAACATTTGGCCTCATATAGTTGATCTCTTAAGGGAGAACATTACTTATGGGTGATCTTGTTTATTTTAAAAGCCATTCTATTCTTGGCTGGAAGATGACTTCCAGGAATAGCTTCAGTTTCCAGTTCAAAGGGTATCTTAGGGTGATAGTCTCAGGGGTTCACTCAATACCTATTGTTCCAGTAAGTCCGGCCTTTTCTAAGAATTTGAATCTTGTTCTACATTTCCTTCCACTCTGTCTGGGACTTTCTATTGTTCTGACTTTCTAGTCATAACAGCAGGAGTGGACACCGTCTAGTTGTTCTGGTCTTAGGCTAGAAGAGGCTATGGTGGGTGTGGATAGTTTCTTCTTTGAGTCTTTGGTTTACTTCATTTTCTTTTGCTTCAGATGAGTAAAGATCAATAGGTGCATGGCCACTCACAATCTTTTAAGTTCCCAGAAACTACTTAACAAAGTAGGATATAAATTATCTTTATGAACTGATAAGTTAATTGAATTAGTTTTATCAAAAAGGCTATGGTACTAAGCATTTTTTGGCATTAAAGCAATCTTATGAGGTATTTGGATATGTCTAGGAAGTCTCCTACCAGATGGAACACACAGGAATCAGATTGACTACATCTGTGGCAAGAGGCAGTGGAAAAGCTCAATATCTTCAGCCAAAACCAGGCCAGGAGCTGATT
>NW_006921921.1:2075512-2082730 GCF_000298275.1 Orycteropus afer afer | reverse complement strand
GCAAATCTACTGCAAAAGACTGCTTTAAAGTGTTAAAGAACAAAGATGTCACTTTGAAGAATAAGGTGCACCTGACCCAATCCATGGTATTTTCAATATTCTCATATGCATACAAAAGTTAGACAATGACTAAGGAAGAATGCAGAAGAATTGATGCATTTGAAGTGTGGTGTTGGTGGAGAATATTGAACATACTATGAGCTGATAAAAGAGGAAACAGATCTGTCTTGGAGGAAGTACAGCTGGAATACTCTTTAGAAGTGAGAATGGCCAGACTCTATCATACTTTGGTCATGTTGTCAGAGAGACTAGTCCCTAGAGAAAGATAGCATTCTGGATAAAGTAGAGGATCAGCAAAAAAGGGGAAGTTTCTCAGTGAGATGGAGTGACACACTAACTGCAGCGGTGGGCTGAACCATGGCAACCATTGTGAGGAGGTGAAGGAGTGGGTAGTGTTTTGTTCTGTTGTACACAGGGTTGCAATGAGTTGGAACTGACTCAATGTCACCTAACAACTGATATATCCATACATATATCCACATATACCTTCCTATACACCTATGTGCATTCTTATCTACCTTGGTAACCAGTGTCATATTTTTTTGCTTGTAATTACTATCATTGCAAAATTGTGTTATAGCATTTATAAAATGTTTCTCTTATTCTTGCATACTTCTTAGTGTCCTCATTGACCTTTGTCAAGTTGTGCAGACTTCACCCATATAGAGTACTGCCTTTCCCATCACAGAAATAATGAGTCTGCTATCTAGAAAGTGATTTTCCCTCCCTCCCCTTCCCATGTCTTGTAACAATCAAAGAACATTGCTTTCTGTGTGTATACCTATTCTTGACTTTTTATAAAAGTGAGACCATACAATATTTGTCCTTTGTGTTCTTGATTGATTTCACTCAGCATGTCTTCCAGATTCATACATGTTATAAGGTGTTTCACAGACTCCTCATTATTCTTTATAGTTGCATAGTATTGCATTGTATGTATGTACTACAATTTGTTTTCCATTCATCTGTCGAAGGTCACATAGATTGTTTCTATATATTTGTTACTGTGAATAGTGCTGCAATGAACATAAGTGTGCACATGTATATTTGTGTCACTTCTCATATCTCTAGGATATATATCTAGGAGTGAGATTACTGGATCATAAGATATTTCTCATTCCAGGTTTTTGAGGAAGTCTCATACTGTTTTCTATAGTGGTTGTACCATTTTACAGTCTCAGCACAACTTTGCCAGTATTTGTTGTTTTCTGTGTTTTTTGTTTTTTTCTGTCAGTGACATTTTTTCAGGAGTTAGATAGTATTTCATTGTAGTTTTGATATGCATCTCTCTAGTGTCCAATGGGGAGCTCTGGTGGTTTAGTGCCTAAGGCATTTGATTGATAACCAGAAGGCTGGTGGTTCAAACCCACCAGCCACTCCTTGGAAGGAAGATTGGGCAATCTCTTCATGTATCTGTTAGCCACATGAGTGTCTTCTTTGGTGGAGTGTCTGTTTTGGTCCTTTGCTCATATTTTTGATTGGATTATTTGTCTTTTTGTTGTTGAGTTGTTGAAGTTTTCTACATATTTTAGATATTAGACCCTTATCAGATATGTCATTGAAAAAGTTTTTCCCAGTCTGTAGATTCTATTTTTACTCTTTTGGTAAAAGTCTCTTGATGAACATAAGAATTTGATTTTTAGGATGTCTAAGTTATCTAATTTATCTTTTGTTGTCTGTGCATTTTTAGTTGTGTTTGATAGATTATTTGTGCCAAAAATTAGGTGATTAAGCACTGGGCTGCTAACCAAACCCACTAGAAACTCTGCAGGAGATTAGATCACTACTGTAAAATTATAGTCTTGCAAATTCTAGGAGATATTTCTACTCTGTTCTACAGGGTCACTATGAATTGGAATAAATTTGATGGCAATGGGCTTAATGGGAGTTTGTTCCTATGTTGTCTTCCAGAAACTTGATAGTTCAGCTGTAAGATTTAGGTCTTCAATTCATTTTGACTTAAATTTTGTGTATGATGTGAGGTATGGAGCATTTCATTTTTCTGTAAAATGATGTTATTGAAGAGACTATTTCTTCCTCATTGAATGGATTGTGACCTATCAGCTGCCTATAAGTTGGATAGATTTACTTCTGAGTTCTCAATTCTATCACATTGGTCTATGTCTCTGTCACTGAGCCAGTGCCAGGATGTTTTGATTACCATGGCTGTATAGTAATTTCAAGATTAGGAAGTGTGAGATCTACTTTGTTCTTCTTCTCCAATATTGCTTGAGCTATTCAAGACCTTTTCATTTCCATGTGCAGTTGACTGGTTTTTCCATTTCATTAAAGAATGTTGGAATTCGGATTGTATTATATCTATTAAATCACTTTCAGTAGTATTAGCATTTTCAGAATGATAAATCTTCCAATCCATGAGCATGGAATGTTTTTTTCCATTCAAGTAGTTCTCTTTTGGTTTCTTACAGTAGTGTTTTCCTTGTATAAGTCTTTTGTACCCCTCGTTAGATTTATTCATAGGTATTTTATCTTTCTGGGGGCTACTGTAAGTGGTATTTTTTTCTTGATTTCCTTTTCAGAGTTCTCCTTCTTAGTGTATAGGAACCAACTGAGTTTTGTGTGTTAATATTGTACCCTGACACTTTACTGAATTCTTCTATTAGTTCCAGTAACTTTCTTGTGGAATCTTCAGATTTTCTACATATAGGATCATGCCATCTGTGAATAGGGACAGTTTTATTTCCTCCTTTCCAATTTGGATACCTTTCATTTCCCTTTCTTGCCTTATTGCTTTATTAGGATTTCCAGTACAATATTAAATAACAGTGGTAATAATGGGTATCCTTGTCTCATTTCTGTTCTCAAGGAGAATGCTCTCAATCTTCCTCTACTGAGAATAATGATAGGTATTGGTTTTGCATATATGCCTTTAATGTATTGAGAACTTTCCCTTCTATTCTTATTTTGCTGAGATTTTTTTTTTTTAAATCAAGAAAAAGTATTGGATTTTATCACATGCATTTTCTGCATCAATTGAAATAGTCATGTGATTCTCCGCCTTTGTTTTATTTAGGTGGTGGACTACACTGATTGATTTCCTAATGTTGAACCATCCTTGCATACCTAGTATGAATCTCACCTGATCGAGATGTATTATTACTACTAATAATATGCTGTTAAATTCTGTTGTCCAGATATTTTTTGAGAATTTTTGCATCTATATTTATGAGAAATATTGGTTTATAATTTTTTTTTCTCTCTCTCTTTTCTTTTTCTTTTCTTTTTTTGATGTCTTTGCTTGGCTTTGAATCAAAGTTATGCTGGCTTTGTAGAAATGAATTAGGGATTATCCTTTCCTTTTCTATGTTCTGGAATAGTTTGAGAATTGATGTCTGAATGTTTGGTAAAATTGTCCAGTGAAGCCAGCTTTTATTTTGTTGGGAATTTTTTAAAATAACATTTTCATTTTCTTCCTTTGTTAGAAATCTATTTAGATATTCTACCTCTATTTGTAGGAGCTCTGGTGGTGTAGTGCCTAAAGCATTTGACTGCTAACCAGAAGGCTGATGATTCAAAATCACCCTGTGCTCCTGGAAGGAAGATTGGGCAATCTACTGCCATAAAGATTTATCACCTCAGAAACCCGACAAGGGTTGCTATGAGTCAGAATCAACTCAATGGCAGTGAGTTTCATTGTTTTTTTCTAGGTTTAAAATATGTTGGAGTAAAATTTTTCATAATATACTGTCATAATCCGCTTCATCTCATTTCTTTGGTAATGTCACCCATTTCATTTCTTATTTTAATTATTTGTATCTTCTCATTTTTTTTTTCCTATGTCAATTTGGCCAGTGGTTTGTCAATTTTATTATCCTGTCAAAGAACCAACTTCTTGTCTTGTTGATTTTTTCTACTGTGGCAAATATAGTATTTTAAAATGAAGTTCATGATTGAAGTAGTGTGACTGCTTGCCGTACATCAGTATTCATAGGTTGGTAACCCTGTCTCCCACTTAATATCATGTGCAAACCAGATTGATTTGCTGTTTTTTTCTCCCCCTCTCCCCCCATCTACCTTCTCTCCTTTGGAGAACTACTGCACAACATTTCATGAGCAAGAGATCGGAGGTTCATTGTTTAGTTCCTCTTTCCCTGGGTTTCAATGTACTGCATTCCTGTGACAAAATGATTGGTTCCTTCAGGATGGGCACACACCAAATCTGTACCAATTAGATTGTATCTCAGAACAAAATATTGGTGCTAATGGGAAAAAGGTTTGCTATTTTCTATTAGATGTGAAGATGAAAAATACAATGTCTGGGGCTGCTAATGCCATCTTGCAACCACAGAGGAGAAGAGAACCAATATGAAGAAGAAAAGAACTGAGAGACAAGAGAACCAGAGTCTGGTGACACCATTTGAGCTTCCAATTAAGCCATGCCTGAAGCAAGCCCTATCTCAGTTACATGAGCTGATAAACCTCTTTGCATTTGTATCTCAATCTAAACAGTCTGAATTGACATTCCAAGAAATAACATATGCTAGAGTCCTTTATAAAATTAAGCACACACACACACATATACATATTTTTTATTTCTTAAAAATATGAAAAAAAAAATTTCATTTACATCAACAAAGACCATGATTCTAACTATACAAAAATTAGTGTTCTATGGGGGAATATTGTCATATGTTGAACAAAAACCTTAGTGGGGAGGAACATGACTTTCTTTCTGAATAGCAACTAGCCCTGCTGAGTCAATATTGACATATGTAACTCTTTCCTGGAAGGCTAGAAAAATCTAAGGGTTGACTGGTTTACTCACTCATTCAGGCTTTTGTTTCCTAACGAATGATTAATATTAGTCTTTCAGCATGATAACATAAAGCATACTGATTTGCATCACTTGGTATTGTCAGCCTAGTGTGTTTGAGTTTGTTCACTTATTTAATATGGGCTGCACTGAAACTGGGTAGTCCTTGTTTGCTCAGCGGCCCCTTATGAGCGCTGCCTTCTCTTCTGGATTGGACTGGCCCAGGGGAAAGGGATGCAGGGTAATGGAAGAAGTGATTTTCTTAGCTAAAATGGACATCCCCAAACTTTTTACCACTTCAGGACTTCTGGTAGGATCTTTGGTATCTTTAGAAATCTAGTAATTCCAGACTGAGGAAAGAGTTGGTTCTAGTTTTTTGCTTAGCTTGTGTTGAGATTCTGGCTTTACTGGTCTTAGTTTCCTACTCCCTTTTGTCATGTATGTGAATCATAGTAGCATATAATTGTCATCCTTATTTATTTTCATGTATTCATTCTCCTGTAGGCATTGGTGGTTGAGTGATAGAATTCTCACCTTCCATGTAGCAGTCCTGGATTAGATTCTCAGCCAATGTATCACCCAACTGTCAGTTGAGACTTGCATATTGCTATGATGTTGAACAGATTTCAGCAGAGCTTCCAGACTAGGACGGACTAGGAAGGAAGACCTGGTGATCTACTTCAGAAACCTAGCCAATGAAAACACAGTGGTCTCCTCTACAACCAATCATGGAGAGGTGCAGGGTTGGGCAGCGCTTAGTTCAGTTGTGCATTTGTTTGCTGTAACCAGCTCCACAGCAACTAACAACAACAACAACAACATTCACGTTTATGAAATTGATAAACTTCCTCCAGGTCCTGCTATTTCTTCACCTGAAAGGTGAGGATAGTTACATGCAACTTTCAGGGTTGTGAGGTTTAAATGAGAAAACATAAGAACCTCACTCTCCATTTCCATAAGTATTTGTAGGCCCAGATTGCCTTCCCCAGACCCACTGTAATCCCCTGTCCCATTAGGACTCCCCATAAGCCCATCCCCTCCACAAGCCCTGCTGAGAGTCCCCCTGCAGCCTGTCTCCTTCCACTCTGTGCTCTTCTCTGTCACAGCACAGAGCATACTATGTCCTATTTATTATTTTCTGGATCAGTCCTCCACACTAAACTTCAGACTATTTTAGAGAAGGAATTCTATCATCAATCTCTGTATTTCCAGGAAATGACCTGTGTCTGGAACATTAGTAGGGCTCCAGAAGTATATGTAAAATGTTAAAAGAAGGAGAAAAGAAACTAAATTAAAAAAAAAAAAAAACTATATACCAATTACTGGGAAAGACACTTTCACATATATTATTACATTTAACCTTTTCAATAAACCATTTTTACAGATGAAGAAATTGTGAAGCAAAGAGGGGAAGTTTTTGTGCAAGGTCCCATGGTTACAGTGTACTGGACTAGAATCCCTTTCTATTTCTATTTGGCACCAAGTAGCCACCTCAAATGCAACAGAAAATTCACCTCCTTCATGACTTCCTTTATCTCTGGAACTTTGTAGCTGCCTCTCACATCTGCTTATGTTTCTCAAAGGGTTCTAGAAGTCTTTCATAATATGTATTTTAAAAAAAAACATTTGAATGAAAGATAAATCTGAGTTTTGAAGGAAAATGCTTTGTTCATGTAGAATCTTGAAATGAATAATTGCCTTGACTTGACTGGATTATCTGAATTATTGTTTCACTCTGAAAACTCTGTCAGAGAGTTTAAATTGAAGTATTGGAGCACTTTATTGTTGACTTACTGTAATACCAGGAGATGATGTTTGAATTGTGAGTATTAAACATGATCATGTTGATTTCCATAGATACAAATGAATAATGGTATAGTGAGCTGGCAATTCATTACATGCTGGTTAAATGTGTAAAAATCAAAATGGACTCATTGTTTTAAAATGAAAATGAGATTGTTTTCTTCTTCCAAATTCTCCTTATAAATTCCTCAGTTTTCAGGTCATAAGGATAGAATAAGACCCCAGGGGAAGGAAGTGCTCCAAATGGCTAAGCAAACAGATTCTGAAATCAGAAAGCCCCGGGTTAAATACTCTCTAACTATTATTTAGTTACAGTGTGATGTGGGCAGTTTATTTATACTTCTCAAGCCTCAGTTTCCTTATCTGAAAAATGGGACTAGTGTCTTTTTTTTTTTTTATTTGGGTGAAAATTTACAGAGTAAATTCACTTTTCATACAGCAGTTCACATATACTTTGTCTCATGTCATTGACCAAAATTTACAATACAACAGCTCCCCTCCCACTTCCTCCCCATAATTACCTCTTCCCAGTGTCCATCCATCCATACTCTCCTGCCCCCGAAGCTGTCTCCCTGTGCATA
>NW_006921921.1:2045198-2054063 GCF_000298275.1 Orycteropus afer afer | reverse complement strand
GAAGTGGTAACTATGGGGAGAAAGTGGGAGGGGAGCTGTTGCATTGTGGTAAACTGTGGCCAATGACATGAGACAAAGTATATGTGAACTGCTGTATAGAAAGTGAATTTGCTCTGTAAATCTTCACCCAAATCACGATAAATAATAATAATAATAATAATAAAGAATCATTTCCACTCACAGATGATAATACTGAAGCTAAGAGAGTTTCACAGTCTTGTCTAAGGTTATGTAGCAAATAAGCACTTCTGAAGGTTTGGTTCATCTTTCTTAACGAGGTGAGTTTCTCAGTGTCTGCTTTCATTCATTTGTTCTTACCTCCAGATAATAGTATAAGATACTTTTAAAAATGTTGGAGTGGGGCTCAAACTTGGAAAAATGCACTCTTATTTTCAGTGTTCTGAATGATCTATTAATTCCAGACATTTGTTGGTTGCATTCATCCCCAGTGCTTAGGAAACCAGGGTAAAAAATTATTACCTTTTTGTCATTTTCTTAGCTTCTGTTTACTGTTTAACACTAAATATGTTTTTTAAGAGATGAAATAAGGTATTTGTTTCTGAAGCCCTCACAAATAAAGAGCTGTTTGTGTATTTTGGAATCATCTTATCATTGAACAGTAATGTTAATCCAAAAATGGTATATCCATGACACAGTGGATTAATTTCTAGAAGGAAATGGAGATAACATTAATATCATAGAAGACGGAAGCAAGTGAAGTGGGAAAAGAAAGTGAAAAGTATATTATGTCCAAGTAAAAAATAAGGTAGATCCATGGTTTGAGAGTCAAGATAACAGAGAGTCAAGATAACAAAGAAGGGATGTTTTTACAGGCATCTGTATCTGTTCTTAGCTGTTAGCTGTCACCCAGTCAGCCTCTGAGCCACGGCAACCCCATGCACAATGAAACGAAATGATGCCCGGTTGTGCTTCATCCCCATCATCAGATGCAAATCAGACAGTTGTGATCCACAGGGTTTTCATTGGCTGGTTTTCAGAAGAAGACTACCAGGCCTTTCTTTGTGGTCCATCTAAACCTGAAAGCTCTACAGAAACGTGTTCAGCATCATAGCAACATGTCAGCCTCCACTGACAGATGGATGGTGACTGCCCAGAAGGTGCATTAGCCAGGAATCGAACCCAGGCCTACCACACGAAAGGCAAAAATTCTACCACTGAGCTACCAATGCTCCTATCTTACACGTAGTTCTTTATATCACAGCTTTACATGTCCATAGTAATTTTGTTGATCAGAATTATGGCTTGACATTAATCTAGGAATTTCTCACCTCTATTCTTTCCTTTTGTAGTATGCTGGACATTGCTTAGGTGAAGTATACTTAGAATTGACAGAAAATTGTGAGAACATGTTGGCAGAGGTCTAAGACTGAACATATGGGAAGAATCCTAGAAGTCTATGGACCGAATGCTGTCACCATACTTGTTTAAACATCTTTACATGGACCAACATATCCATGGAACATGTCACATTGAGTGGATGACCTCAGAGGGCATGCCATGATGCTGGTGTGAGTTTTGGAGCAGATGGCCCAAACCATCTTCTCAGAGGACCTCAGTTTTTCACTATAAGAGCCCTTCTTAGGTTGACATCAGCCCAAGCCCCCAGCAGGCCTGGAATCAGGGCTCTTGTCTGTTATGGAATGGGACTTTCAAGTCCAAAAGAGCCATGTGACTGAATCTTGTCTTTGGTAACAGCAGAAGTATGACTGTTACTTAGTACTGCTCTGACAAGAACATACCACAAACAGGAGTTTATTCTTACAATTTGGAGGCTTTAAGTCCAAGTTCAAACTGCCAGGCTCTTGGGGTTGGGTTAAAGGCCCTCAGCCTTAGGCTTCAGCTCTGCCTCCAGCTCCTGGCCCACTGAAACCAGAGGCTTTTCTTTACCCAGACAGCTGCTGTATGCTGAGGCTGAGAAGCCCCAAGGTTGACAAGTAAAAAGGCACAGTCCCGATTTTACCAATCCACACAGCAGGCCATTAATTCAAGTCCACTGTAAGTCCCAAGGTCGGCAGAGCATGGCAGACTGCTGAACAACGACACAGCTACATGCAGGGTCCAAGTGTGCCATAAGCTAGAGACCATTCCCAAGTCTTCTCCTTATATACAGGAAGCAGACCATACCCCAGAGGCAGCTACTCAGGTGCTAGTGGTTGATCCCACCATGGAGTTGATTGCCAGTCTCCTCATGAGGAATAACTACCTCCAGCTGCCCAGCCACTCAACCAGGCCCAGCCAAGTTGACACACAAACATAACTACCACAATGACCCAGTGAGAAATGAGAGACATGAAGGTAATCAGAGATGAGATGCCCACATTCCTCTTGCCTACCCTGTAGCCCTAGTCCTTAATCTTGCAATTATGGCTGCATCTTGCAATCATCCTGAGAGCTTTAACAAACACTGATGCCTGGGATCCACTCCCAGAGATTCCAGTGTAAGTAGAATGATGTGTAACCTATGGAACAGGAATTTTAAAAGCTCCCAGGTAATTCTAATGTGCAGCTAACAATGAGAGTCTGAAATACCTCTTTCTTCCTGATGTACCAAATATTTATTTATTTTGCTTTCCTCCACTTCTGCCACTACCATAAGTAGCATCCATTTTTTGACAAAACATAAGTAATTTTACCTTGTCCTCAGCAGCTGGGAAAAGAAGGCAACCTAAGTATTTCCATAAAAGTAAATCTAGTGACTAAGAACAATCACCTGTGTGGTGTTAAGCTTATTGTGGGTAGAGTTTTACTGACAAAGGGAAATATAATCTACTCATGAGGTCATCAAAAATTATGAAATGTGTAATTATAATATTAATATGCCTTTTAGGCAAGTTTATTTAAAATGCAAATAATAGGACACTGAATAAAACAGGGCATTATTTCCTGAATATGTAATTGAGATTTCTTTCATGATAATAAAAAGGATATTGTGGATGTTTTTGCAAAGATTGGGGTATATACACCTTAGGGACATTTGTCAACTACTTGTTTTTTTTGATGTTTTATTTTCCCATTTTACTAACAAATACATTGTATAGTAAGATTTTTTTCAAAAACTCCAGAGATGAAATCATCTCCCATAGACATTCAGAGAGTTTATTGTGATTACATGACAATAAATGCCATCAGTAGTTCAGCCTTAGAGTTCTCACCTTCTATGAGGAAACCGGTGTTCAATTTCTGGCCAGTGAACCCCAGGAGAAGGTACCACCCATCTGTCAGTGGGGGCTTGTGTGTTATTGCGGTACTTTATAGGTTTCCGTAGAGTTTCCAGACTAAGAAAGACTAGGATGACAGACTGGTGATAAATTTCTAAAAATCAGGTGATGAAAATGATCAAGGGGATAATGCAGGATTGGGCAGCATTTTGTTCCACTGCAAATGGGGTTGCCACGAGCTGAGGTCTGTGCAATGATAGCTAACAAATGCCACAAGCTGAGGTCTATGCAATGATAGCTAACAACAACAACAACAACAGCAACAATAATGCTGGAGATGATGACTTCATAATCATCATAATCACCATCAGAAACTGAATGCAAGCAGAATTTATATAAATCAACTTCATTTCGACATATTAGGAAAACTTAATAGCAAATGTAATTTTACTGTAGTCTGTTTGTAAAGTTCATCCTTTATATAAATTTGAATTTCCATATATTGTGTTTTTTCCCCAAGCAATCCCTAAAGTCTTGTTTTTCCTTTTATTGAAAGAGATGTTTAATCAACTAATCCAATCTGATTGCTATATATTTTTATGCCAAATGTTAAGGTTGCAGTATCTTGCCAGTACACATAATTGCAGATGGTTGGTGGGATAAAATGACGTCTCAGAATTAGAATTTTTGTGCTTAGTGACCTTTAAAATCTTTTTTTTAAGCAGAAAAAAATAAACATTTGGGAAATTGTCATAAACGACTTTTTTTTTTTTTTTTTTTTTTAAGGCAGACTGAAGCATGGCAATATATTAAAACAATTTTCACAGGGCATTTGATGAATTTTTCCGTGTAAGCTATTACTACTATAAAAGATTATTGCCATGATTATATCAGTGTACAAAATACAGTTTAGCTATTGTCCAGGAGTTTCTGTTTTAAACATTGAGATTGAAATGAAGTCTAGGTAAATGCTTCATACTTCAATGAAAGAAAATAAATTGAAGTTAAGCACGAATGCCATCTAGAATGCCCGTTCCTTTCACCATTACAGAGCACATGAGTCTTAGAGCTGGGTTCCTGTGCTGAACTGGGGAAGTCCATGAACTCATAGTTAACAATGAGTTTATTTTTTTGCTTGTTATTATCAAGAGGTTTGAAAGTCTTTGTGGTTTATGTTCATAGACTGAGAATAGTAGTTGACTTCTGTGAGCCAATGAAGGAAGAGGTAGCAAAAAAATTGTACCCACTATGGGAAAACATCTCCAACACTATGGCTGTCAGTTTGAATTGTTTTTGGAAAAACTTTCCAAATGTCCTAGGATTCAGCAAATAATTTAATTAAATAAGTGTACTAAGATTCCCTAAGTGATGCAAATGGTTAATGCACTCAACTGCTAACTGAAACGTTGGAGGTTCAAGTACACCCAAAGGTCTGGAGATCTACTTCTGAACAAGTGGCCATTATAAACCCTATGGAATGCCATTCTACTCTGACCCAAATGGAGATGCCATGATTCAGGGCTGGCTTGAGGGCAGTGAGCAATGATAAGAAATGAATGGGACTTAATCATCAAAACAAGACTTTCAAAAGGATTTATAACATAGGTGAAAAGGAAAGTTTTAAAACAAGTGAGTGTCAGACTCATGATTTCAGGTTTATTTTTAATCATGTCAACTCCCTGTTAGCTTTAACCCCTAGGGAGCAGAGCCATATTGTCTGAGCCTTATAGCATACAAGAATACCATCAAGAGTGGGTCTCATGTGAGTTTGAAATGAATGGGTGTGGAATTATAGAGTTGAGAAGACCTTTCTTTAGAAGTAATTTTGTCCAACCCTCTAATTTTAAAGACCAGGATATGAGACCCAGATACAAAAGTGACCAGCCAAAGGTCACACGGCTCTTAAGATCAAAGCTCTGGCTGCGACCCAGATTTCCTGACTCATGTTCCAGTGCTCTTTCTACTCCACCTACAGAAGGTAAATAGAGAAATTTGCCAGAGGTTTTCAAATTGCCCATGGCAAGTGGTCTAAATGGCAGGTGCAGCCACCGGACATGGTTACTCGAGTTGTTCAGTTGTATTTACTTTTCAATATGTTTGCTTTCCAAACAAGAGAGACCAGCTCCATTAAGTAAGTGACTAATCTACTAAAATGGAATATAGATGAATGAAGTGGCATCTGAGTGCTGCATACTGTCATGGGCTGGGGGAGAGGAAGTGGGAGGCCAGGAGAGGAGGACTCAGGAAGAAAAATCCAATAAAATGTTTTTAAAATAAAACGGAGTTTTATAGAGATTCTGACAAAATGTCATTTCTTGTTTTGAGACCAAGTGGTTTTTATAATCTACTCTGTCAAAAAACTTGCCCTCTTTCTCCAAAACTGAATGGTAATATACATTGTATTAGATATTTGCATTTATTTTACTTTGACTTTATATGACTGTCTCTTCATAATGATTGAAAGATGTAAGAACATAACATTCTGCCATAAGCAATGTGTAGGTCAACCATCTTTTTTTTTTTCCTTCATCCCTTCCTCCCTTCGTCCCTCCCTTCCATTTATTCAGCAACATGTGCTGTTGTCAGGAATTGCTGAGTTGGTTCTGACTCATAGTGATCGGGTGCACAATAGGCCAAAAAGCTGCGCAGTCCCGCACCATCCTCAAAATCATTGCTGTTTGAACCTGTTATTACAGCCGCTGTGTCAATACATCCCACTGAGTATCTTCCTCTTCTGGCTGACCCTCTTCTTTACCAACCATGATGTCATTCTCCATGGACTGGTCCCTGCTGATAACATGTCCAAAGTACATGAGACCAAGTCTTGCCATTCTCGCTTCTAAGGAACATCCTGAACAGATTTGTTCGTTCTTCTGGTAGTCGGGATATACTAGGTACTGGGAATTGCTGCGGTTGTGGTTAGTTCCCCTCGAGTTGGCTGTGACTCGTGGTGACGTCATGTGTAACAGAACAAAATATTATCAGCTCCTGCACCATCTCCATGATTTTTATGTTTGAGCTCATTGTTGAGGCTACTGTATCAGTGCATCTGATTGAGGATTTTTCTCATTTTTCTCTGACCATCTGTTTTACTGAACATGATATTTTTCTCTAGCTATTGGTCCTTCCTGAAGACTTGTCCAAAATAAGCAAGACAATGTCTTGCCATCCTTGCTTTTAAGGAGAATTCCAGTTTTATGTCTTCTAAGACTGATTTGTTCATTCCCTTGTCATAGTATATTCTTTGCCAACACGACATTTCAAATGCATAACTTCTTTGTTTTCTTTTTTCATTGACAGTTTTCACATGCATCTGAGGTGATTGAATAGCCCATGGCTTGAATCAGGTCCACCATAGCCATCCAAGTGACATCTTTGCTTTTGAGAACTTTAAAGAAGTCTTTTACAGCAAATTTGCACAATGTTATAAGTTCTTTGACTTTTTGGCTGCAGCTTCCATGGGTGTTGATTGTTGATCCAAGTAGAATGAAATCCTTGACAGCTTCAATTTTCTTTCCTTTTATCAGGATGTTAACTGATCCAGAGGGGGAAAAAAAAAAGTCACAATCCCTGTCTGCTAGGAGTCCACAATCTTCTTGGGAAATAGACATTTGATAACATCAATGTAATGTAAGAAGTGCTTTGATAGAGGTATGTGCAAAGTGACTCTGGGTACCGAGGAAGACATGATTCTAATTTTGTGGATGGTGCAAGGTGGGATTACTCAGGAAAACTTGAATGAATGTGTGATGTTTGGGGTAAATCTTGAAGTAGGAATTAATTAACGTATTCCTATCCTTCTGCCACTTTGAAACAATAATCCTGACATTAAATAAAGACACAAGGGTTAAGTCTATTCATAGTTCATGCACTATTGTGCCCAGTGGATGCACCATTACTTCAAACCTGATTGCGTTAGGAACAAGTGTGACTATTCAGAGCTGTGAAGTTTGTAGGCAAGATATGAGAACTTGAAGCAGTTGGCCTGACTTTAAATGCCTAGCACCATGACTCACCAGCCTATCTTTCCTTCAGTGTTTTAGTTTTCTCATTTGTAAAATGATGATAACAATAGAAGCTACATCTCAAGCTTCTATTATTGAACACATGTACCCTGAAATGGTCTTGCCAGTTGTTTCTGGCTGTCATCTGTACAGATTGCATTGAGCTTGGACTCTGCAGACTGAGATGCACTTTAAGGGTCTTCCTTGTCTGACTCATAAAGTTGTGAGATCCAAGTGAGAAAAATGTATGAGAAGGACTTAACTTAGTGCCTAACATAGTATAGTAATTCCCAGTAAATGTTAATGTTTATAATAATAATGTTTTTCATTATAAGTAATATATTACTCACTGCCATTGAGTTGATTCTGACTCATAGCAACCCTCTTTGGGTTTCCAGGGTGGTAAATCTTTATGAAAGTAGATTGCCCAGTCTTCTTTTCATGGACTGGCTGGAGGGTTTGAACCACCAGCCTTCTGGTTAGCAGTCAGACGTCTTAGGCACTACACCACCAGAGCTCCTTATACATTACATAGTAATAAAATGTTTTGGATAACTTTGAATGTGAAATATCTCAATAAGGATATTTTGTACATGGTGAAACTTCCATAACTTCTTGTGATTTGAATGTATACTTTTCAGTATTTACCAGTAATATAGCCTCTTCCTTATTTCTCCTGCTTTCTTTTCACAGTTTCTCCAAACTGGACCCCTAGTCAGTCTCTAGTTAGAAGTTTAATCCCATTGTCTCCAGTTCCCATGTCCATCCTGAGAATAAAGCAATTGCCTTTGACACCTGCATCCTCAGGGTTCACTTTGCCATCCCCCAGACCAGTGTGGTTTAGAAGAGTGCTGAGCAGACCAAGTCTCAATAGTTGTCCCTTGCACAGTCTCTTCCAAAGGAAATTACTCATTTTGGTCCAGGGTGATACAAGAGGGGTTAGTCATAGGCTGGTTAGCTAACTACCTATGTCCTCATGGACAAAGATAAGTAAGGCTAATTAGATTCTTTCTTGTGGTAGGAAATACAAAGAGAATTTGCCTACTATCAGTGTTGCTGAAGGTAAGAGGGCAAGCCAAGGACATTGCAAACCAAAGTCATTGAAAGAACAGAAAACCTATGGAATAGAGAAGGTAGAAGGTGGTTCATAGAAAGACATAGAAATCCTGAGACAGATGCAGAGAGAAAAGACAGGCAAGAGAAGAGAGAAAGGTAAGAGGGAGACAAGGACTGTAGCTAATCCCAAGAACTACCCAGGCTCCTGATGGCTTTTTGGGTTTTGTTCTAATACTAAGGATGATATGATGACAAAGATAGCATTAATCTTAACAAAAGATAACTTTTCTCGAGCACTGTCCATGTTTCAGGCAATATTTTACGTCCCTTTATGAATTAACTCAATTAATGCTCACTAGAACTTCACAAGGATGGTTATATTTTATTTATCTCAGTTGTATAGAGTGACATACTTTAACCTTATAGCAGCCCCCAAATGCACTCACTCTCCCCACATATTCCTGAGAAAAAACTAAAGCTCTGAAGGACAACCAGAGCAAGGACTCAGGTGCCAATACATTGACCCAGGCCTGGTAGCTCGGAGTCCACGTAACCTGCCAAGGCCTTTCATTTGCCAGCCAAGCCCAAGATCTGTAGAACTAGATGTGAGTCCTGAGTTGCCCAAT
>NW_006921921.1:2028396-2041284 GCF_000298275.1 Orycteropus afer afer | reverse complement strand
TCTGGTTAGCAGGCAAGTTTCTTAGCCTCTATGCTACCAGAGCTCCCTGTGTGTGTGTAGGGTGTAGTAACAAGAAGAATGTCATACCTTTTCAGTCTTGCAGGCCCCGAGTGTCCTTGGGTTGCTGGAAAGCAGAACGTGTTCTTAAGCCCCAGAAATCTGCGAGAGCACTGTCTCTTTGAATATCAAAAATAGTCGAGCCACTTTTTAAACCTTCAAAATGGCAGTGGTCTCCGTACTGGCAAAAGTCCACAGCTCAGCCACCTTTCTCTTCACCTTCCCCGTTTGTTCCCCAGCCACCGTGCACAGTCCTCAGTGCAGTTCCTGGCTAGCAGGGTGATTTTTAGGTTAATTCTTAGGTCCTACCACCACTCGGGAATCTCCAAGACGTCTGTGCTGTCTGTGCCATCAGGGCCACTCAGCTCGCTGCCAGACTGCAGCTCCGTGTGTCTCCTTTTTTGGTATTTTCATGC
This sequence comes from Orycteropus afer afer, assembly GCF_000298275.1. NCBI lineage: Eukaryota > Metazoa > Chordata > Mammalia > Tubulidentata > Orycteropodidae > Orycteropus > Orycteropus afer. The sequence goes on along the minus strand of NW_006921921.1, from coordinate 2,040,811 downwards.
AAATTCTTCTGCCAGTTGGGGTTTCGTCCACTTTTGTATCCTTCCCTTCAAGGCTCAGGGGTCCAAGATTATCTTCTGTGTCTGTGTTAATTGGTTTCCCTTTTCTTTGTTGAAGAGGGTCTGTGCAGTCCTTCTGCCTAGTCTGCCATCTTGCTGGAACTCTAAAATTGGCTTTTACCACATTGATTTGGACCATGTTCCTGGTTATTTCCTGGTCCCTCCTGTTTTTATTCCTCAGGAATCAAAGTGCAATCCTGACCAGCCTATTTGACAGGAGCAACCCATAATCTGCCTAATTCTTACCAATCTGTACTCATGGCATCTGTATCCTTTCTGTGTCCCTGGAGCAAGAGTACGGTCTCTACAGAAGGTGGGCAGAGCTTCTGGAGCCAGAACAGCAGCCCACCTGGCTCCCAAATGAACAGCAGTTTCTGGGCCTTCCAGATGAGGCCTATGTCTTCCAGGATTATCTCTGGGACCCTTGAACTTCTCAGGTTAAGGTCAAGCTCTCTACTTGCTCTTCAGTCCACCACTACTCAAACTTTAATGTACATCACCTTGAAAGCTTTGTTAAAATACAGATTCTGGTACAGCTTATTGCTATTGTTAGGTGATCTCGAGTCATCTCCGACTCATAACAACCTTTTGTGTAATGGAATGAAACACTGGCCGGTCCTGTGCCTTCCTTATGATTCTTGCTATACCTATCATTGTAGCCACTGTATCAATCCATCTTGTTGAGGGTCTTCCCCTTTTTTCATTGACCCTCCACTTTACCAAGCATGATATCCTTCTCCAGGGAGTGGTTCCTTCTGACAACATGGCCAATGTTTGTGAGATTAAGCTTGGCCATTCTTGCTTCCAAGGAGCATTCCGGCAGCACTTCATCCAGGATAGATTTGTTAGTTCTTTTTGCAGTCCATGGTACTCAGTATTCTTTGCCAGCACCACAATTCAAAAGCATCAACTCTTCTTCGGTCTTCCTTATTCATTATTCAGCTCTCACATGCGTAAGAGATGACTAAAAATACCATGGTTTGGTCAGGTGCACCTTAGCCTTCGTTTTTACTCTTTTAACACTTTAACTCTTCAATGTTTAGCACTTTAACTCTTCAGAGTTTAACTCTTTAACTCTTCAAAGTGACATCTTTGCTCTTTAACACTTTCACGAGGTCTTTAGGTCTTTAGGAGTAGAATTACCCAGAGCAATGTGATATCTGATTTCTTGATTGCTACTTCCATGGATGTTAATGGTGGATCTAAGCAAGATGAAATCCCTGACAACTTCAATCTTTATTCCATTTATTGTGAGGTTGCTTATTGGTCCAGCTGTGAGGATTTTTTTTTTTTCTTTATGTTGAAGTATAACACACACTGAAGGCTGCAGTTTTTGATCTTCAAATGTAAGTGCTTCAAGTCCTCTCCACTTTCAGCACATAAGGTTGATCACCTGCATATCATAGGTTGTTAATGAGTCTTTTTCCAATGCTGATGCCAAGTTCCTCTTCATATAGTATAGTTTCTCAGATTATTTGCTCAGCACATAGATTGAATAAGTATGGTGAAAGGACACAATCCTGACATACACCTTTCTGATTTTAAACCCTCCAGTATCCTCTTGGGATCTCTGGTGGCATAATGCTGTGGTAGTTATGTTTGTGTGTCAACTTGGCTGGGCCTGGTTGAGTGGCTGGGCAGCTGGTGATAGTTATTCCCTATGATGAGACTGGCAATCAACTCCATGGTGAGATCTACCACAAGCAGCTGAGTAGCTGCCGTTGGGATGTTGTTTGCATCCTGTATATAAGGAGAAGCCTTGGGAATGGTCTCTAGCTTATGGCACCTTGAACCCTGCTTGTAGCTGTGTCATTGTTCAGCACCTGCCATGCTCTGCTGATCTTGGGACTTAAAATGGACTTGAATTAATGGCCTGCCATGTGATTTGTTAATATCGGGACTGTGCCTTTTACTTGTCAACCTTGGGCTTGGCAGTCTCAGCAGCCGGCGGCTGTCTGAGTGAAGAAATGTCTCTAGCTCCAGTGGGCTGGGAGCAGGAGGCAGAGCTGGACCCCAAGGCTGAGGGCCTTTCACTCAGCCCCTAGAGCTCGGCACTTTGAACTTGGACTTAAAGCCTCCAAATGGTAAGAATAAACTCCTGTTTGTTAAGGCCATCCCATTTATGGTATATTCTTGTCAGAGCAGCACTAGGTAACCAGAACAAGTAACAAATGACCAGGTGCCTGGTCATTTGACTGATAACCAGAAGGCTGGTGGTTCAAACCCACCAGCCACTCCTCGGACGGAAGGTTGGGCAATCTACTTCCATTGTGATACAGCCTCAGAAGCCAAGGAGGAGTCGCTATGAGTTGGATCCAACTCCATGGCAACGGTGGTGTTGCATTTTAGTATCCTCTTGTTCTGTTCCCACAGCTGCCTCTTTCTCTATGCACAGGTTTCTCACTAGTACACTTAAGTGTTCAAGAATTCTCATTCTTCTCAATGTTATCCATAATTTGTTATGATCCACACAGTTGAGCAGTTGAGTGCCTTTGTGTAGTCAATAAACACAGATAAACATATTTCAGCCAAGATCCATCTGACATCAGCATTGATATCTCTCTTTCCATGCTCTCTTCTGAATTTGGCTTGAAGTTCTGGCAGTTGCTTGTCAATGTACTGCTGCAACTACTTTTGAATTATCTTCACCAAAATTTCACTTGTGTGTGATATTAATGATATTGTTTGATAATTTCCACATTCTGTTGGACTGACTTTCTTTGGAATGAGCACAAATATGGACAGACAAGTGATAGTCTACTCTCTTGGTGCCTTTTGTTCCCCAAGGGAACAAGTCTGGACTAACCTATGTAGGCTGAGAAACTAATAGAGGATAACCAAGGACCCCAGCCAACTGCAGAAGCAGAATTCACCCAGCCATCCAGTTAGTGACTTCAGACACAACGGAGAACCCAGTCAAGATCCGAAAACTGTGCAGCTGAGCGCCATCTAAATTGCCAAATGTCAGAATCGAAAAAACTAAATTTTTATTTTGAGCCCCAGGATTTGTGTGGTTTTTTTTTTTTTTTTTTTTTGCTGTACGGTAAAAACTGATGTACCTACTGTGTACTAAACACATATATTTTAAATAATCCTTTCAACTGCCCCATGAGTTCATATTGTTATGTCCATTTTATTGATTGGGAATCAAGGTTCAACAGGTGAACTTGCCCAAGCAACACAGTGGGTAAGTGACAAACCTGCAATTGGAACTGATTCCACAACCTACACTCTTGTCACTGTACCAACATTGTTCATCATCATTGTTCATTGGTAAATGAAATCAAACTTGTACAGTTCAACTGTGGCCTGAGAGGGCCTTGAAATACTCAATCTGGGAAGGTCAAAAGCAGTCCTAAGCAAAATAAGGTACAACATTCTAGTGTACCTTATGCCTAAGGCATTTAACTGCTAACCAGAAGGTTGACAGTTCAAACCCACCAGCCACTCCGTGGAAGGAAGATTGGACAATCTACTTCTGTAGTGATACAGCCTCAGAAACCCAAAGAAGGGTCACTATGTGTTGGCTCTGACTTGACAGCAGTGAGAGTGAGTTTTCTCTGACTCCAAGGTAGATGATTGACATGGGATATTCATTATTCCATGGCCACTTACACACCTCCTTGGGCTCATTCATTCGTTCTTTTGTCTGCACACACACAAACACACACAAACACACACACAGGGTTGTAGAACACTTTACTCTTGGAGTCTAAGCCCACCAATAAATAATAACCAACCCAGACACTGAAGCAGTTTTTAAATAACAGCACCACAGCCTATGTTACTTCTCTTAGCTCAAGTTGCATGTGTTACATTTCTAAATCTGCAAGGTTTAACCTCAAACATATCCAAGCCCACATGCTAATAAGCTATTTAAAGAATATTGACATCAGTGTATTGCTTTAAAAGCTTTAAACAATTTTCCCACACTTACTTCATAGACATATTAATGTACTTTTGGCAAAATGTAGGCATTAGAGGAGGATGCAATGGCCATTTGGACACCCTCCTTAAGATACGCTGCCAGATCTGCCAGGTCTATACTCCTTTTTCTAAGCATGATTTTTGATCTCACAGATTTAGTGAAAGATGGATTTTCTGCCCTTACTGGATAAGGATAAATCTCATGAAATGGTGATTTAATTCACAACACAAAAGCATGAAAGCCCTCCTCAAAATTAAAAGAAGTCTTTACAAAAAAGGCAGGTTCATTCACAGTAATAGACCACTTTCCTTCTTCTTCTTTCTTTCTTTCTTTTTTTTTTTAATGGCAATAGAACTTTGCTAATTCTCACTAATGACAGAGGAGACCCTTTGTAGAGGAACCAATTTTACTGATTACTGAATCGTATAAAATATTCTGAGAAAGAAATGAAATCTTGGTCATTCAAGACCTTGTTGCAGCTTCACGTGTCTTGCTGAGAAATAGGCAACCACTGCTGTTTTAATTGGAAGAATAATCAGGTTTGCAGTTTAGTGAACTGAGATAATCACAAATACTATCCAAGTGCAAACCTACATTTGAACTGTTATTAAGGAAGACACTTTCAGATGATAAAACCCAGCAGATCCCATGGGGTACATCAACAACTCACTGATTTCTACATGACGGTTTTTAAAAGTGTGTTTAATATTTTAAGTCATTGGGGGGAACAAGGTTTCAAGTTATACTGAAAGAGTTTACTCATCTGGCAAAATCTGACCTAGTAATTTATCATCTCAATGTACCGTCACAATCCCAGTATTAAAATAACATCCTGACGTGTAAGGTCAAAGCCAGATGTGGCTTAAAATACATATCTGATTCATAATGCATCTAATGGATGACTAAAAGCCAGAAAGTAGTGGTTAATTAAAATAGTTGGATCAAAATGTATTTGTTCACAAAATAAAGGAAAGCAAGAAAACACTTGGTAAATACAGGGTTTCCTAAGGTATAGTCTCAGAGCGTTTCAACCGTGGCAGTGAGGAGGTGGGTACTGGCTAAAAATCAGGCTTGCATTTAGTGGACATAGTGACTTGCACCGATTCCAGGACCACCAGGAACATTTTGGAACTATTTTGCCAACATAAGGTGCCACCAGAATTGGCAAGAATTGTTAAGTTATTCCAAAGTGTGTGCATGTTTGTGTGTGTACCTTCTTCATGCTTTATTTGAAAAGCATTTGACTTCATCCTGCAGATGAAAGGTGGCTTCTAGCACCCAACAGTAGGAGTTGAACCTCTCTATGTGAAAAGCATGCTCTAGGAGCTTTGAGTGAACTCTCTTAATATTCACATCAACATTATTAAAGACTATTATTAAATCCCCACTCCTCGGAAGGAAGATGGGGCAATCTACTTCCTTAGTGATACTGCCTTGGAGACCCAAGGAGGGGTCACTATGAGTTGGGTCCGACTCGACGGCATATAACAACAACAACAACAACATTATTATTAAATCCAAGTCCCTGGGTAGTGCAAACAGTTAACATGCTCAGCTGCTAACCAGAAGCTTGGTGGTTAGAGTTCACCCAGATGTGCCTTGGGAAAAAAAGTCTAACAATCCACTTCCTAAAAACAGTCATTGAAAACCGTATGGAGCACAGATCGATTCTGACACACGTGGCCCACCATGAATCAGGGCCTGTTAAAACCACTTACAGATGAAGGAGACCTGGTGGCACAAAGGTTAAGCACTTGGCTGCTAATCGAAATGTTGGCAGTTCAAACCTACCCAGTGGTTCTGTGGGAGAAAGTCCTGGTCATCTGTTCCTGTGAATATTATAGACCAGAAAATTCTATGAGACAGTCCTACTTTGTCACATAGGATCACAGTGAGTCAGAATTGACTCAATGACACCTACCAACAAAAACAACAGATGAGGAACTTGAAGCATAAAGAAATCAGGATTCCATGGCTAGTAAGTGGTAGTGTCAGACTTCAGACCCGGGCAATGTGGGTCCAGTCTGTACTCAGACCTGGTCTGCTTTTAATACCGTTATAAAGTACACTGACCACATGGACTGCTGCACAAAAAAAAATAAGTCTTTTGAAAATTGTTATAAACATAGTTTATCTAAAAAAATATAATTAAAATTCCCATATAAGAAGCTTCTCAAATAATGGGGAGATGAGATATAAAGAGCTTAAATTTGAAAGGAACTTCTAAAACAATCAGTAACTTATTGGTCTCTCGGCCCTCTCTACTGAGCCTCTCAGTGTCTCTAGCTTTTGTGAGTTCAAGTTACCATATTGGAAAAACGGGGGCAAATCCAGCAAATTATGAAATGTGATTTGACTTGTCACAAAACCTGCCATGGGTGTAAACTGGGCTGCTGACTGATTCTTGTTGTTTTAGTACAATTACTCTGGACCATCTGGGTCCTGAATTATACAACAATTAGTGTAAAAATGTCAGCAGTATTTATGGAAGTCTATTAATAGCCTCTAATTAGTTTTCTCTAACCCAGAACATTTATGATGTTCAAGAAGACAGACTCTTTAGAAGTGATTTTTAATTAGTGAACTTATAGCCATGGTGGTATAGTGCCTAAGGCATTTGACTGCTAACCAGAAGGCTGGTGGTTCAAACACACCAGCCACTCTTTGGAAGGAAGATTGGGCAATCTACCTCCATAGAGATATGGCCTCGGAAACCCAAGGAGGGTAGATATGAGTCAGATCTGACTTAGCGGCAGTGAGTTTGGTGTTTGTTTGTTTGTTTGTTTGTTTTTAGTAGCCATGGAAGTTTCTGCATTTCAACATAGAAATTCACATATTCTTTTAGTAGTTATATATTACATGTTTTTGATGTTGAAGCTCCAAAATGACCAAGGTTAAGTTCCAGATTTCAAGATCATTAGTAGTCCAATAGGAGAGAGAGTCTATGGTAACAAATAAATACCATGCAGTGCAAAACTGGATAATTCATAATTGAGAAATAAACAAAGTGCTGTACATATTCAGAGGGGGGAGAATTTGAAAGGGTTCATAAAGAACACAGAGGTTTTTGATATGTGTATGGGGATTTGGCAAAAAAAAATACTGAAAGTACCATAGACTGCTAGAAGAACTAACACATCTGTCCTGGGAGAAGTGTGGCCAGAATGCTCCTTGGAATGAGAATGGCCAGATGTCGTCTCACCTACTTTGGTCATAGTTCTGGAAGGGACCCATTCCCTGGAGAAGGAGATCATGCTTGGTAAAATGGAGGGTCAGCAAAAAGGGGGAAGACCTTCAATGAGGTGGATTGACACAGTGGCTGCAATGATGGGCTCAGCTATAGCAAGTATTGTGAGGCTGACACGGGACCTGGCAGTGTTTCATTCTGTTGTACATAGGGTTGCTGTCAGAACCAATTCAATAGTACCTAACAACAACAACAACAACAATGTGTGGCTTGAGGAAGAACATGTTAAAAGGATGGATAATCTGCAGCAAAGGCAAAGTATAGCAGGAAAGTAAAGCAAGTTCAGTGCCAATGTGTCAGCAATGTTAAACATGTGAGGAATTTTTGGGCAAAGGCCCAAGAAAGTAAATTTAGAGTGTAACAAAACCCATGACCTTCCACCAGATTGAGCAGCAAGTGGGATATGCTGTGCACCAATGAATTCCATTGGTATGGGCATGGGCAGAATGAGAGCATGATTGGCATTGCTCATACCCACACCAAAAGACATGTTTTTAGCGAATGTAAGTACTCTTCTCTTGGACCTACCATTTCTCAGAAGCCTTACTCCACGAAGATTGCCATGACACAAAGTCGAGTGAAAGCATGGCCAGATTCCTCATGTGCAAGTTTTTTTTTTTTTTTTAAATCACTTGTGGGGTGTGCAATCAAAAAGTCAGGAGGCAATGCTGTATGTAGCTGCCAGAATAATCTTAATGCAATCCGTTTGCATCATTCTTCACTGAAACTGGCAGGGATATGACATCTCAATATCGTTTCAGAACAAGGTCACAGTTCTTAGAGCTGTGGTGGCTCCCGGAATGCCTTTAGCCTCCTCTCCTGCCATTTTCCTTTAGAATTCATTCATTCCTGACATACCTACTGAATGACATAGTATACATCTACCATATAGTTTCATGTGTCTGTGCCTGGGTATCTGCTGTTCCCTCTGCTTTAAGTGACTTTGTCCCATATTCTACGTACTTAACTCATACCTGGCACCTGAAGGCTCGGGTACTTTGCCATTCCTTGACCTCCACAATGTTGGGTTAGAGGGTGTCACCTGGGTTCCCAAAGTGTCCCAGTCATATCTCACTTGGAACTCTCATTCTGAAACATGGTGCAGATCTCTTGCTTGTGTCCTTTACTGGACTCTTAGCCCGTTGAGAACAGACTGTTTATTTTTTCTTTATGCCTTCAGAGCCTGGCACATAGTGGGATCTAAACAGCTGTTGAGTAGATAGTCTGCCCTCTTGTGGATTTAGGGTCAAGATTTGTTTAGTATACACAAGCCTTGTTTTCTATATGTTATTCTTACTAAAAACAAAACAAAAGCAGGGCTTGATGTAGCTATAGCCAGAAAATAAGAAATGTGCACTGAAGTAAGAAAGGGATCAAAGGAGGAGCAGCAACAACCATGACATCACAATCTGAAAATTGTGTCTGCATAATTCACAATCATTGCCAAATCATTATGAGTGAATCCAGCTGAGAGGAAAAGAACTTCTCTGGTATGGCCAACCCAAATTGTAGGTCTGAAAAACTCTAAGTTAAGTAAGTGGTTGTTGAATGAAGACATTAACTTTAGGGATGGTTTGTTATGCAACAAAACTAACTGATAGAAATGGTAAAATAAAAAATAAAAATTTTATGCAAATAAAAATGGAGAAATTTCACTGAAAAGATACCATTACTAAAAATAAATAAATAAATAAAATATAAAAGCTCACTGCCATTAAGTGGGTTTAAACCACTGACCTTTAGGTTAGCAGCCTCAATGCCTTAACCACAGTGCCACCAGAGCTCTTACCAATAGTAAAGGTGCTTGTAAAACATGTCCTTCTGGAAGAGAGGACATGATCTCTATAGGAAAAGTCGAGATGACAAAGAATGCTAGCGAAGATGACATCCATGTTGTTAGGCACCATCAAGTCGGATCCATACATACATATGTTGTATGTAAGTGACCTTACATACAACATAACAAAGCACTGCCCAGTTTTGTGCCAGCCTCACAATCCTTGCTGTATCAGAACCCATTGTTGCAGCTAATGTGTCAATCCACCTTGTTGAGGGCCTTACCCTTTTTCCTTAACCACCCACTTTACTGAGCATGACATCCTTCTCCAGGGAATGGTCCTTTCTGACAACATGACCAAAGTAGGTGAGATGAAGTCTGGCCATTCTTGCTTCCAAGGAGCATTCTGGCTACACTTCTTCCAAGACAGATTTGTTAGTTCTTTTAGCAGTCCATGGCACTTTCAGTACTCTTAGCCATCACCACAACTCAAAAGTATCAACTCTTCTTTGGTCTTTCTTATTCATTGCCCAGCTCTCACATGCATATGAGACAATCGAAAATACCACAGTTTGGGTTAGGCGCACCTTAGTCTTCAAAGAGATATCGTTGCTCTTCAACACTTTAAAGACGTCTTTTGCAGCAGATTTACCCAGTGCAATACATCATCTGATGTCTTGACTGCTGTTTTCATGGGTGTTAATTGTGGACCAAGCAATATGAAATCTTTGAAAACTTCAATCTTTTCTTCATTTATCATGATGCTGTTTATTGGTCCAGTTGTGAGGACTTTCACTTTATGTGAAGATGTAATCTATACTGCAGACTGTAGTCTTTAATCTTCATCAGTAAGTGCTTCAAGTCATCCTCATTTTCAGCAACAAAGTTGTGTCATCTGTATATCACAGGTTGTTAATGAGTCTTCCTCCAATCCTGATGCAACGCTCTTATTCATATAGTCCAGCTTCTCAGATTATTTGCTCAGCATACAGATTGAATAAGTATGGTGAAAGGATACAACCCTGACACACTCCCTTCCTGATTTCAAACTATGCAGTATCTCCTTGGTCTGTTTGAACGACAGTGTCCTGGTCTATGTACAGGTTCCTCATAAGCACAATTAAGTGTTCTGAAATTCCCTTTCTTCTCAATGTTATGCATAATTTGTAATGATGCACACAATTGAATGCTTTTACAGTCAATAAAACACAAGCAAACATCTTTCTGGTATTCTTTGCTTTCAGCCAAGATCCATCTGACATTAGCAATATTTCCTGTTCCACGTCCTCTTCTGAATCCAGCTTGCATTTCTGGAAGCACTCTGTCAATATACTGTTGCAACCATCTTTGGATTATCTTTAGCAATATTTTACTTACATGTGATATTAATGATATTGTTTGATAATTTCCACATTCTGTGGAATCACCTCTCTTTGGAATGGGTACAAATATGGATCTCTTCCAGTCACTTGGCCAGTAGCTGTCTTCCAAATTTCTTGGCATAGACTAGTGAGTGCCTCCAGTGTAGCATCCATGTTTTGAAACATCTCAATGGGTATTCCATCAATTCCTGGAGCTTTGTTCTTCACTAATTCCTTCAGTGCCACTTCAACTCCTTCCCTCAGTACCATTGGTTCTTGATCATATGTCACATCCTGAAATGGATGAACATTAATCGATTCTTTTTTGTACAGTGACTCTGTGTATTCCTCCCATCTTCTTTAGATTTTTCTGCATGATTCAATATATTGCCCATAGAATCTTTCAATATTGCAACTCGAGGCTTGAATTTTTTCCTCAGTTTTTTCAGTTTGAGAAATGCTGAGTGTGTTCTTCTCTTTTGGTTTTATAACTCAAGGTCTTTGCACATTTCATTACAATAATTGACTTTGTCTTCTTGAGCTGTTCTTTGAAATCTTCGGTTCAGCTCTTTTAGTGTATCATTTCTTCCATATGCTTTAGATGCTCTCCAGTCAAGGGCAAGTTTCAGAATCTCTTCTGTCATCCATTTTGGTCTTTTCTTCCTTTCCTGTCTTTTTAATGACCTTTTGCTTTCTTCATGGATGATGTTCTTGATGTCATCTCACAATTCCTCTGGTTTTCAGTCATTGGTGTTCAGTGCATCAAATCTATTCTTTACATGGTCTCTAAATCCAGGAGGGACATAATCAAGGTCATATTTTGTCTCTTATGGACTTGTTTTAATTGTCTTCAGGTACAACTTGAACTTGCATATGAGCAGTTGATGGTCTGTACCACAATCAGCTCCTTGCCTTGTGTTGGCTGAAGACAGGCTCATAGGTAAATCTAAACAAACATTGACTACAGAAAATGATGATGATGATGATATTATCACCTTTGGGGTTAAAAATCAATACAGAACTAAATTTTGAGGAGCTAACACACATAGGTCGGGAGTGAGGGTTGTTCATGTTAAAACTTTTTAATAATTTTGTATTGTTGTAGGTGAAGGTAAATATTTTGGTAATGTTAGACTTCATTAGAATAACATTTTAAAGAATAGAAATTAGATTGTGTAATTTCAAGGCTAGTTAAATGAATAATAAAAAATTGAGGAAACAATAATTTAATTCTAAAGAAGAATATTTGAGAACAATTAAAAAAAAGAAAAAGTGGGATAAATAGGAAACACAATATAAGATGGTAAATATTAATCAAAATATATCACTAATCCCCATTAACTAAAACAAAACATCCAGTTATATGCTCTTTACAGAAAATACTCTTAAACTATGAGGATACTATAAAGTTTAAAGTAAAGGATGGACAATCTATGCCAGGAAAATACGAACCAAAAGAAAGCTGATATGACTAAATTAATATTAGGCAAAAAGAAACTAAATATAGTGAGAGTCACTACATATGTTGTCTTTCCTCTCTGTTGTTGTTGTTAGGTGCCTTTGAGTCACTTCTGACTCATAGCGACCCCATGCACAGCAGAATGAAACACCGCCTGATCCCGCGCCAGCTCCATGATCTTTGCTATACTTGAGCCCATTGCCGCAGCCACAGTGTCAATCTATCTCATCAAAGGCCTCCTCCTCTTTCGTCGACCCTCCACCCTACCAAGCATGGCATCCTTCTCCAGGGAAAGGTCCACTCTGACAACATGACCAAAGCAGGTGAGACAAAGTCTGGCCATCCTCGCTTCCAAGAAGCATCTTGGCTGCACTTCCTCCAGGACAGGTCTATTAGTTCTTTCGGCAGTCCATAGTACCTTCAGCATTCTTTGTGAGCACTACAACTCAAAAGCATCAATTCTTCTTCGGTCTTCCTTATTCATTGTCCAGCTCTCACATGCATACAAGGCAATTGGAAATATCATGGCCTGTGTCAGGTGCACCTTAGTCCTCAAGGAGACATCCTTGCTCCTCAGCACTTGAAA
>NW_006921921.1:2024767-2026505 GCF_000298275.1 Orycteropus afer afer | reverse complement strand
TTCGGTCAATTTCAGACTGCAGAAGTTGATAAAAATCTTCAATTTCCTCATCTTTGGCTTTCGTGGTTGGAGTATAAATTTGAATCATAGTTGTATTAACAGGACTTCCTTGTAGATGTATGGATATTATCCTATCACTGACAGCATTATACTTCGGGACAGATCTTGAAATATCCTTTGTGATTATGAAAGGAAAGGAAAGGAAACATCCTTTCCTCTCTAGTGCTGCTATAACAGCAATACCACAAATGGGTGGCTTTAACAATCAGAGATTTATTCTCTTACACTTTAGCATATACAATATTTGAGAATAAAATTATCAAGATTAACTTAATAGGTATATATGCAACACAATGCCCAAGCACACAAAAAATATAAATTGTTATAAAGTTATAAAATGGGACACGATATACATTAAAAAGGATGCATCCACAAATTTTGAAAATTAATATATTTAAAACCAGGAGCTCTGGTAGCATAGTTCTAAGGCACTTGACTGCTAACCAGTAGGCTGGTGGCTCAAACCCACCAGCCACTCCTTGGAAGGAAGGTTGGGCAACCTACTTCCATAGTGATACCACCTTGGAAACCTAAGGAGAGGTTGCAATGAGTTGGGTCTGACTCAACAGCACATAACAACAACAACAACATATTTAAAACCAAGGAGCTCTGGTGGGTAGTGGGTAAGATATTTGGCTGCTAACCAGAATGCTGGCAGTTCGAACCCAACAGCTGTTCTGCAGAATGAAGATGAGGCAATCTACTGCCATAAAAATTTACAGCCTTGGAAACCCTGTGAGTGGGAACTGACTCAGTTGCAGTGGGTTTATATTTAAAACCACAATTAAATTAAAGATGCATAATTTAAAAAAGGAGATGTTTACTTGTGTTTTATTGGCTATACAAAGACATTCAACTGTGTGGATAATAACAAATTATGAATAATATTGCAAAGAATGAGAATTGCAGAACATTTAATTATGCTCATGAGGAACCTGTACATAAACAAAGAGGCAGTCATTCAAACAGAACAAGGGGCTGCATGGATTAAAATAGGGAGAGTTGTGTGTCAGGGTTGTATCTTTCACCAAAGTTTATTCAATCTGTATGCAAAGCAACTAATCTGGGAAGCTAGACTATATGAAGAAAATGTGGCATTGGGATTGGAAGAATACTCATTAATAACCTGCAATATACAGATGACACAACCTTGTTTGCTGAAAGTGAAGAAAACTTGAAGCACTTACTGATGAAGACCAAAGACTACAGCCTTGATCATGGATTATACCTCAACATTAAAAAAAAAAGAAAAATCCTCACAACTGGACCAATAAACAACAGCCTGATAAATGGAGAAAAGATTGAAGTTGTTAAATATTTAATTTTACTTGGATCCATAATCAATGTCCATGGAAGCAGCAGTCAAGAAATCAAAGGAGATATCACAGTGGGAAAATCTGCAAAAGACAGCTATAAAGTGCTAAAAAAAAAAAAAAAAAAGTCACTTTGAAGACTCGGGTGCACCTGACCCAAGCCATGGTATTTTCAATAGCCTCATATGTGTGTGAAACCTGGACAATGAATAAGGAGGCAGAAAAAGAATTGATGCATTGGAATAAAGAATATTGAATTGGCAAATAATACTGAATATACCATGGACTGCCAGAATAAAGAGAGTTCTGGTAGCATAGTACCTAAGGCACTTGACTGCTAACCAGAAGGCTGGTGGTTCAAACCC
>NW_006921921.1:2021134-2021814 GCF_000298275.1 Orycteropus afer afer | reverse complement strand
AATAAATAAGATGATATAACAATAGATAGAATAGAAATGAAACAGATAAGAGAGAATTGCAAATATCTTTCTGCAAAAAAAAAAAAAAAATTGAAAACAAGTACCTAGAGAAATACAAATAGCCAAAACCAGATTCAAAATTAAATAAAATCTGACTAGTTCTATAACCATTACAGAAATTGGATCTGTAGATTAAAATCTTTCCACAAAGAAAACATCAGGATCAGATGGTTGATTTTGGTTGTTGTTTTCAGGCTTTCTAATACATTCAAAGAATAACTAATTCCAATCTTAAGTAAATTTTCTGCAAAGAAATAAAAACTGATTGTACAACCCCACCCATTTTTATAAAACTAGAGTAGCTTGATACCAAAAAAGTATAAGACAGGAAAATTAAGGCCAACTTCACTCATGAATGTATATTAAACATATCTTCCAAAAGTATTAGCAAAGAAACTCAGAAATGAACCTAATAATTTGAGTTTATCTGAGGAATGATGTTTAGATTAATATAGAAAATCTATTATCATAATTCATCATGTAAATAGATGCAGAAAAGTAATTTAATAAAATTAAAGCACATTAATGGGAAATAGCTCTTAGCAAACTAGAAAGGGAAGGATTATTATTAATGTAGAGTAAGATATTTAATAAATATTAATGGCAAACTTAAAAAAGTA
>NW_006921921.1:2002516-2012224 GCF_000298275.1 Orycteropus afer afer | reverse complement strand
TATGCACAGGGAGACAGCTTAGGGGGCAGGAGTCCATGGAGGGATGGACACTGGGAAGAGGTAACTATGGGGAGAAAGTGGGAGGGGAGCTGTTGCATTGTGGTAAACTGTGGGCAATGTCATGAGACAAAATATATGTAAACTGCTATATGGAAAGTGAATTTGCTCTGTAAATCTTCACCCAAATCACAATAAAAAAAAAATTATGGTGGAGCAGTAAAAACCAAAAATATGTGTGTGAATATGTATACATATATTTGTATAGGTGCATGTATAGGCATATCTGTAGGCACTTGTATATACATGTATGTGTGTGCTGCATATGTAATTATACATATAGTAAGGTACATAGGGGGAACAGTTACAAAGACTTCCTAGACATAACCATACACATTGTGGAAGTGGTTTACTGGATTTGAAAACTTAGAACCACAGTCTCATGGTAAATTTGTATAGTTCATAAAGTTTATGTTCTACATCCTAATTTGATAAGTAGTGTCTGGGGTCTTGAAAGCTTGTAAATGGCACTTGAAGAGATAACTCTATGCGTTTGGAGCAAAAGAGAAAGAAGGAAACCAAAGATTCAAAGATAGTCTATAGGACTAATAGTGTAAAGGAAACATAGTGTAAACTCTCCTAAAATTAGAAGAACTAGATGGTGCCCAGGTACTACTACTGACCATTCTGATCATAGACATAATAGATGGTCTCAGATAAAATAGGAGAAAAAAATGTAGAACAAAACTCACATACTTTAAAATAGCCCAGAATTACTGGACAGGTAGAAGCTAGAGAAACCCTGAGTCTATCTCCCTGAGATACCCATTGTTGTTGTTCTTGTTAGGTGCTGTCGAGTCATTTCCAACTCATAGCGACCCCATACTTGCTATACTTGAGCCCATTGTCACAGCCACCGAGTCAATCCATCTCGTTGAATGTCTTCCCCTCCTTCATTGACCCTTAACCTTACCAAGCATGATATCCTTCTCCAGGGAATGGTCCCCTCTGACAACATGACTAAAATAGGTGAGACGAAGTCTGGCCATCTTTGCTTCCAAGGAGTATCTCGGCTGCACTTCCTACAGGACAGATCTGTTAGTTCTTTTAGCAGTCCATGGTATCTTCAGCATTCTTCACCAGCACCACAACTCAAAAGCATCAACTCTTCTTGATACCCATTAGTACTGAAAATATACCTGGAGGTCACCTTTCAGCTAAGGGGCAGATTGGCTCATAAAATAAACAAGATCACCAATGAATACTGTGCTTCTTAAAAAAATTATCTCTATTAGACCAAATGGTCAACTATCCTAAAATAAAAATGAGAAGGTAGGGTGAGCAGGGAAACTAGATTAATGGCAATGGAACAACCAGAACAGAAATGAGAATGTTGACACATGGTGAAAAATGTAACCAATGCCACTGAACAATATGTATGTTGTTGTTTTTGTTAGGTGCTGTTGAGTCGGTTCCAACTCATAGTGACCCTATGCATAAAAGAACAAAACACTGGCTGGTTTTGTGCCATCCTCACAATCCTTGCTCTACCTGGGCCTATCATTGCAGCCATGGTGTCAATTCATCTTGTTGAGGGCCTCTCTTTTTTTGTTGACCCTCCACTTTACCAAGCATGATATCCTTCTCCAGAGAATGGTCCCTTCTGACAACATGACCAAAGTAGAAGAGACAAAGTCTAGCCATTCTTGCTTTCAAGGAGCATTCTGGCTGCACTTTTTCCAGGACAGATTTGTTAGTTCTTCTGGCAGTTCATGGTACTTTCACTATTCTTAGCCAACACCACAACTCAAAAGCATCAACTCTTTTTAGGTCTTCCTTATTCATTGTCCAGCTCTCGCATGCATATAAGGCAATTGAAAATACCATGGCTTGGGTTAGGTACATCTTAGTCTTCAAAGACACATCTTTTCTCTTCGGTGCTTAAAAGAGGTCCTTTGCAGCTGATTTGCCCAGTGCTATATGTCGTCTGATGTCCTGATTGCTGCTTCCATTGGTGTTGACTATAGAGCCAATGAATATGAAGTCTTTGACAACTTCAATCTTTTCTCCACTTATCATGATGCTGCTTATTGGTCCAGTTTTAAGGAGTTTTGTTTTCTTCATGTTGAGATGTAATCCATACTGCAGACTGTAGTCTTCGATCTTCATCAGTAAGTACTTAAAGGCATCCTCACTTTCAGCAAGCAAAGTTGTGTTGTCTGCATATTGCAGGTTTTTAGTGAGTCTTCCTCCAATCCTGATACCACATTCTTCTTCATATTGTCCAGCTTCTCAGATTGTTTGCTCAGCATACAGAGTGAATAAGTATGGTGAAAGGGTACAACCCTGACACACTCCGTTCCTAATTGTAAGCCATGCAATAACCCTTTGTTCTGTTCAAATGACACCCTTGTGGTCTATGCACAGGTTCTTCGTGAGCACAATGAAGTGTTCTGGAATTTCCATTCTTCTCAATGTTATCCATAATTTGTTATGATCCACACAATCAAATGTTTTGCATAGTCTTTAAAACACAAGTAAACATCTTTCTGATATTCTTTGCTTTCAGCCCAGATCCATCTGACATCAGCAATGATATCCCTTGTTCCACATCCCTTCTGAATCCAGCTTGCATTTCTGGAATTTCTTTGTCAATATATTGCTGGGAACCTAATTTGCTGTGTAAACTTTGAACAAAAGCACAATAAAATATTATTTAAAAAAATTACTGTGGAGTCACTTTGGCAGCATCACCACCAACTCTAGGGTAAGCCTGGAAATGATGCTTCTGAACATCTGTTCTGGTTAGGATACATAGTCTGATCATGAGTGGAAGGCAGAAGTGAAGGACAGGCCATTATTCTCAGGTGGTAGTGAACATCAGGCATAATGGCTTGGTCAGATGTGGCATCTTTGAAGAATGTTCTGTAATGTTGTTGTTATTGTTGTTGTTAGGTGCCATTGAGTTGCACCCAACTCATAGCGACCCCTCCTTGGGTTTCTGAGGCAGTATCACTACGGAAGTAGATTGCCCAACCTTTCTTCCGAGGAGTGGCTGGTGGGTTTGAACCGCCAGCCTTCTGGTTAGGAGTCAAGTACCTTAGACACTACACTACCAGAGCTCCCCCTGTTCTGTAATAGACATTTTTTATTTATTTATTTTGTTTTATTTTATTTTTTTATTATTATTTTTATTTTAAGAGCTTGTTTTACATTCATCGTAACATGTACATTTAGTTTCATTCCCCATTCGCCACATCCAACCCTAACCCAGTCTCCTCCCCTACCTACCCTGTAACCCTCCCCCTGTGCCCCTCATATTTATGCACTCCTGTTTGTCCTGCATTTCCTCAGTTTGAATGTTGGTCCTCTGGTGTCCCATGGTCTATTGCTCTAAGGGATGTATTGCCATAGAATATGTGGGTGTGGCATCCTGGGTTGAGTGGTCTGCGTGTACATCTTGTTAACTATTGGGCTGAGAGCCCACCCCTGGGGGTGAGTTTTATTCCAGGTGCCAAATGTGTTCCAGGGCCATAGCATCGGGAGTCTCACCAGATTTCATCTGACCAGTAATTCTGGTCATTGTTGAGTTTTTGGATTTTTTTCCATGTTTTCCCTCCCACTCTATCCAGGATCTCCAGATTTGATCCTTTCCTGAGTGGTTGGAATTGGTAGCCGGGCACCATCCAGTTCTTCTGCTCTCAAGAGCCATC
This sequence comes from Orycteropus afer afer, assembly GCF_000298275.1. Taxonomy (NCBI): domain Eukaryota; kingdom Metazoa; phylum Chordata; class Mammalia; order Tubulidentata; family Orycteropodidae; genus Orycteropus; species Orycteropus afer. The sequence continues at coordinate 2,008,514 of NW_006921921.1, read as the reverse complement.
ATGTCCTAGGGCTGATTGCTTCTAAATGCCCTTTGTGTGTGTGTGTGTGTGTATTCTTTACTTCCGATGCTAGGAGACCATTAGCTGCACCTTAGATGGCTACTTGAAAGCTTTTAAGACCCCAGTCACTACTCACCAGTGTAGGATGTAGAGCAAGGCTTTTATATATTTTGTTGTGCCAATTGAGTCTGGTGTCCCCCAGTACTATGGTCCTGAGGTAGCAGCTCTATTGGATCTCTCTCCCATAGTGTTGGGATGTCTGTGAGGGATTACTCTGTGTCTGTCTTCTGTTGTTTCTGTAAGGACTGCAGGTATTTTGTATCACTGGTGTCTGTACAAGATTAGCCTCAGCTGAATCTATCCTTGGTCTAGAGTATACCTTTGTTCACTGACCCCTGTCTGATCATCTCAGGTGTTTATGTGTTTATCTGTATAGCCTGGTATTTGGTGTTAATGGCAATGTGGTATTGTGTACATGGTTGGTATTAGCATCTGTCATCTATCTCTTATGTACACAGTTTGGTGTTGTCTCATTTCCCAATGTTATTATGGTGGTCATATATCCTTCCTGTATATCCCTCCCCCTACCCATGTCAGCATGTAAGCCCCAACTATCCCTAAACTAATCTCTCCCCTTCCCTCCCCATCCCGGTAACCTACTAGGCGAGTTCCCTTTCCCAAGCAAACCCTTCTCTGTCTTTTTACAGTAATGTGCTCATACAGTACTTGTCTTTCTGCGATGGACACATTTAAAGTGGCCCTATGACTCCTGCCTCATTGTGTTCGTGCCCTCCTATAGTTCCCTCTTTGTGTGCAGGTCTTGTGACTTCCTTCTAAGTAATAAAATATGACAAAGTTCATAGACTGTCACTCTCATGAATATGTTGAATTTTATAAGACCACTCTTGCTGGCAGACTTATTCTAGAGTATAGCTCTTTCTCTGTTGTTGGCTTTGCAGAAGTAATCTGCCAGGAATCCTATGGTGGATCCTTCCCTAGTCAGACCTCCAATGAGAACTTGGCCATGTCTGACACTTTGATAGCAACCTTGTGAAAATCTGAACAAAGAATGCAGCTAAGCTGTGTGCGGACTCCTGTCCCACAGGAACTGTTAAAAGTAATGTGTATTGTTTCTAGCTATAAATTTGTGGTAAGTTGTTTCACAGCATAGAAAACTTACATATGCTCCACAACCATACTTCATTAACTTGACGGCTTTGTAAGCCTCTTCATGGGCTCTGGCTGGAAGTCCAAAATCAAGGTGTTGGCAGGGCCATGCTCCCTTTGAAGGCTCTAGGGAAGAATCCTTCCTTGCTTATTCTAGCTTCTGGTGGTTGTTGGCAATCCTTGGAGTTCCTTGGCATGTGGCAGCGTAATTCCAATCTCTGCTTCCATCTTTACATGTTTATTTTCCTTCTCTGTGCATCTTTGTGTCTGTGTCTAAATTTTCCTCCTCTTATAAGGGCATCAGGCATTGGATTAGGGCCCAGTCGAATCCAGTATGACCTCATCTTAATTTGATTATCTCTGCAAAGACCCTACTTTAAATAAGGTCACTTTTGCAAGTACTTGGGGTTAACATTTCAATAGACCTTTTGGGGAAACACAACTCAACCCAGTACATTAATGTTTCAAGATCTTCCAAAGCTGTAGCCTTCCCTTCATCTCTAGTCCCACTTCCTATACACTCTTACCTGGAAGCACCTGCTAAGTTTATCTGCTCCTAGCTACAAGCTCCATGGATATTGATGGCTGTCCGATGCCTCAGAATTAACCACATAAAATCTGGGTCTGAGGTAAAGTGTGCTTCTCTGATCCACATACTGTTGCATGAGCAATGTTTAAGCTTATCTAGCTACTTTCTCTCCTGCTTTACAGACCCTGGGTTTGAGTTCCTTTTAAGTGTGTAGATCTTTACTGGAAGGCACTGTGTCAGCCCTCGGAATTCAATGAGGAGACAAACTCTGTTCTCAAGATGTTTAAAATCAGGTTAGAGTCCCCTAAGCCCTGTTCTTCAATCTCTTTGCCCCTGAGGTCAAGAAATCACAGACATTTGGCTTTGAAAGGGGACTATGGAATGGGCTTTCCTTATGTTATAAATGCAGAAAGCTGAGGTCCTACTGATTAAGCACTTTGTCCATAGCCATGAGATAAGTTAGAGCTAGAGCCAAAACCAGAGCCCCGGACCCCTGATCAGAGCCTTTCCCTAGATCATGATGCTTAAAAGGAAGCGATGACCTTGACCTGTTAAAATGTGGAAAGTCAATGTGAAGTGCAGTACCTAAAACCAAACCCATTGCTGTGTGGTTGATTCCAACTCATAGTGACCCTGTAGGACAGAGTAGAACTGTCCTATAGGGTTTTCAAGCTGAAAATTTTTATGGAAGAAGACTGCCACATCTTTCTCTCATGAAGCAGCTGGTGAGTTGGAACTGCCAAGTTTTGGTTCGCAGCCAAGCATTGAACCACTGTGCCACCAGGGCTCCTTGTGAAGTACTTTAGGGGATGTTAAAAGGTCTCTGCCCTTCACAAGTATCACAGAGACCCAGATAACATATTGTTCTTATTTTTGGTGATTAAATGCTGAAACAGGTCTATAAGTGAAGGACAATAGAAGGCTCTTGAAAGCTGGGACTGGATTTAAACTATCTATTGTCGCTGGCAGTTCAAACCCACCAGCCACTCCTCGGAAGAAACGTTGGGCAATCTACTTCCATAGTGATACTGCCTTGGAAACCCAAGGAGGGATCGCTATGAGTCGGGTCCGACTCGGCAGCACATAACAACAACAACAACTAGTTTAGCACAGCACTCAGCACATTGTAGGCATTCAGGAAATGATGTTATATGGATTTTATAGCACATCATTTTTAATATGTTTTGAGTAAACATTTCATAGAATCTGGGATTTAAAATGGATTGTTTTACAGATTTTTCTTTGGTGGGGGTTTTGGTGGGGATTTAACACTCTTCAAAATGCATTAAAAAAATAGACATACAAATGTGGTTAGAGTTTTCAAACTGTACATTTTAAACTTGACCTCTCTCGACAGTTCTATCCTGTGCTCTACGTTGTACCTTTCCTCCAACTTATTTCAATTGTTCATACAGCTGTGGTCAGAATAAGACAAGGATTTCCTGAATCATTTGACATTCGGCTGCTGCTGAAGATGTTAAAACTACAAGCATACCTGCTAATCGTGGACAGCAAAGCAGCTTAATCCTGGCTGAACAGCGATTTGTTTTGGAGTCTTTGCAGCAACAGAGAGATTCAAGTTTATAAAAAGAGGTAAATACTCGGTTAGAGATTAGAAATGCAAAAAGGAAAAGACTTCTTTTCCCCTGGACCACACACTGATAGGGAATCTTCCTTGAGCAATTGTTCCCCAGTGTTTCATGTTTCTTTCCCTGCCCCTCCCCTGGGCTTCTTCACTGCCCACGCCTCCCCCTTTCTCAGCACAAGAAGGCTTGATTGACACTTGTCACCACTGATAGAGAGAGGAAGATGGTTCAGGAAAAAGAGAGGGGGGAGGGGGAAGCAGCCTGGTCAAAAGGAGCGGCAGTCAAAAGATGATTCCTTCTTTCTGGGTGTTTTGTCCCCTCTAAGTTATTCAAATCTGGGTGGCATGGAGGATAACTGGCATTTTGACACAGCTTAAGGGATTGTCTTACTAACACTATTGAACTGATGCTGCCACTTTTTTTTTTTTTTTAATGTATAAAGAGAGATCTTTGGTATAATCTATGTTTACAAATGAAAGGCAGTTTTATGCAAAAGACCTTAAATTTTTTTTGAACAATTATATTGATTTTTGACTTAATTGTTTTGCTCCATCCATCTATAAGAATAATCTTCATTGGCTTAACAAAGAGAAAGGCTCTTACTTGGTTTTCTTTAAAGAATATGCATAACAGCTTGGTGCATGTTAGTAGGTTACAAAGCTGAAGCAGCTGTTTAAGAAGGAAGATGTGGAATTTTTGAGGCCAGAAAAGATTTGCCTTTGTCAGAAATATCTTCAGTGCGGGCATATGGAAGAAGTGTTGGAATGGGACTTAGGGTAACTAGTTCTTACCCCAGGAGCTCTGGTAGCATAGTAGCTAAAGCACTTGACTGCTAACCAGAAGGCTGGCGGTTCAAACCCACCAGCCACTCCTCGGAAGGAAGGTTGGGCAATCTTACTTCCATAGTGATACTGCCTCGGAAACCCAAGGAGGGGTCGCTATGAGTCGGGGCCGACTCGACGGCACATAACAGCAACAACAACAACAGTTCTTACCCCAGATAGCGCAGCCCATTGAGAAGCCTTTGAAGAGCAATTGGATCACTCTGGGCCACGTTTCCAACTCTGGGGAACAAGGCAGAGGACAGGTGGTCTCACCTTCTTCCAGCTTTGTTGTGGTTAGTTGTTGTTGAGTGGACTGTGACTCCTCATGACCCCATGTACAAGAAAAAGAAGTGTTGCCCAGTCCTGTGCCCAGTCTTCAAGATCAATGGCATGTTTGTTTGTGTCCATTGTTGGGGCCACTGTGTACTTTGTGTCCCTGCCCACCTAAGGGGCTCCTCTTCCAGCACTATTCCAGCAATATTCCAGAGTATTGAACAATATTCTGTTGTGATCCATATTATTGCTATTAGCTAATTTCCAGAAAGAAATGGCTAGACCTTTCTTCTAGTCTGTCTCATTCTGGAAGCTTTGCTAAATTGTATCCACCATGGGTGACTCTACTGGTGTCTAAAATATTGGTGGCATTCTTTCCTGTATCATAGCAACACACAAACAACTAAAGTATGGAAAACTAACAGACTGGAGGTGGTCTTCCAGCTTTAGAAACATGTGACTATTGAGTTATTATTTTAATTTATTCTTTTTAGTAGCATTTTGCCCTTCATGGCCCTTTGGGAGATGGAGACAACAATGGAAGTTAAAAGTTTAGTTCAATCCTACAACCATTTATAAGTAGCTCTATACCAGGTGGGGTGGAGGAAGGTGGAAAACTTATGAAGGTGAGTCTCCTGGTTCCTTTTCTGGAGGGTTTTTCAGTTCTCACTTCTTATTATTGGTTTACTTTCTTATTTCCTGTTAGTAAGATGTTCAAAAAGTGAGGAAACCAGATTCAGCAAACAAAAATACAAGGTGCCCAGTTAAAATTGAATTGAGGATGAACAAATAAGAATGTTTATGCAATATCTGGGACATACTTAAACTAAAAAAAGTATTCATTGTTTATCCAAAGTTCAAATTTAAGTGAGCATCCTGTGTGTTATCTCACAACTCTGTCCTTAAGCACCCCTGAGCTCCTCCTTCAGAACCCCTTCCTTCACAGCCTCTTCTGCTCTTACCAGAATGGATTATACTATAGCAAAACTTAGTCTCTATAGGCACACACACACACACACACATATTTGTTGTTGTCAGGTGCCATCAAGTAGATTTTGACTCATAGCAACTACACAGGAGTTGAGTAGAACTGCCCCATAGAGTTTTCTAGGCTGTATTCTTTTTTAAAAAAATTTATTTTAAGGGTTTGTTTTACACTCAAAGTTATGTGTACATTTAGTTTCACTCCCCATTTACCATGCCCAATCCTAATCCAGTCTCTTCCCCTCCTTGCCCAGTAACCCTCCCCCGTGCCCCTCATAGTTATGCACTCCTGTGTGTTCTGCATTTCCTCCTTTGTGCCCCTGTGGTCTACTGGTCTAAGGGGGTGTATTTCCACACAGTACGTGGGTGCGTCCCTCTGGGTTGAGTGGTCTGCATGTACATCTTGTTAACTATTCTTTATAGGGGCAGATTACCAGGTCCTTCTGCCACAGAGATACTGAGTGGGTTCAAATTGCCAATCTTTTGGTTAGCAGCCAAGCACTTAATTGTTGTGCCACCAAGGCTCATACACACACACACACACACACATATACATATATATAAATATATATATTATACATATATATGAATATGTATATATATATGTGTGTATGTATATATATGTGTGTGTGTGT
>NW_006921921.1:1995934-2002291 GCF_000298275.1 Orycteropus afer afer | reverse complement strand
ACACACACACACATACACATATGTTCTGAGGATACAAGCTAAACAAGATTGACGTAGTCCATGTTTTCATGAAATTTATAGTCTAAGAGGGAATCAGACATTAAAAAGTAATCACATTTAGTAAGTATTTAATTTTAATCACCGTGAGATCCATGAAGGAAAATACAGGGTGCAATGGAAAGTTGAACAGAGGAGTCTAACATTGTCTTGGGGTTGCAGCAGGCATCTTTGAGGAAGTAACATTTAACCTGAGACAAGTGAGTCTTGCAGAAGAGCATTCCAGACAGAAAAATTACTCAGGTGGCAGTGTTGCATTCATGGGGGAAGAAGTCCAAGTCTAAGAGAAATTAGAAATAACAATTGGTAGGTTTTTTTTTTTTTCTTTTCCAAGTATAATGCAAGAGCAGCCCAAATATAAAGTGTCATATAGTGACTTAACATTTTCTCTGGAAATTTGTGATAATTAAAGATTTCCTATAGAAACAAATGGTAATTTCTTTAGTAAGATTTCTATACTAACGAATTGTGAAGTTCTTTTCTATTTATACCTTATTTGGAAATTCTAATTCTGAGATAGTGTCGCCTGCTGGTTTTTCTAGCTCCATGCTGATTGTCATGTCTTTAATATCAGAAGAATGTGTGCCAAATTCCATCAATGCTTTTATATAGTAACACAGAGGCTGGTCTTCCACCTTTCACAAAGACTGGGGAAATTAAAGGAAAAAATAAAATAAAATTCTGTATCTTATACTTAAGTTTGATACATTTGAAAATCTAGACTGTTTATTTTTTATTTAGAAATTAGGCTACATGCAAAAAGGAGTCATTATTATTATTATTATTTATAACATTGTATTGTGATCTGGGTGAGTTTACAGAGCTAATTGGTTTTCCATTCAACAGTTCATACACATTTTGTCTTGTGACATTGACTGAAATCCCAACAATGTAACAGCACTCATCCCACTTCCTCCCCATATTTACTCTTTCCCTCCATCCTTCCTTCCTATTCCTTCCTGACTTCTGAGCTTTGTTCCTGGGCAAATGGTGCCCTTTTGATCTCATATGACTGATTGTTACAAGGAGTGTGTACCTCCCTGGTGTCATTGTTCACTTTATAGGCCTGTCTATTGTTTGTCTGAAAGTAGAGCCACAGAGGTGAGTTCAGTTCCAGGCTTGAATGGTATCTAAAAGCTATAATCTTGGGGGTTCCACGGTTCTCCATCAGACCAGTAAGGCTGGCTATTTCTATGATTTTGACTTTTGTTCCTTGTTTTTCTCTCACTCCATCAAGGACTCTCCTATTGTAATCCTTTTCAGAGAGATCGGCAGTGGTAGTTGGGAGCCATCTAGTTCTTCTCATCTCATGGTCTTGGGGGCTGGGGTTTGCATGGTCCATTAGTCATTTAGACTAATTATTTCCTTGCATCTTTGATTTTCTTCACTCGTCTTTGCTTTGGATGAGGAGAGACTAATAGTTTCGCCTTAGATGACCATTCATAAGCTTTCAAAACTCCAGTTGCTACTCACCAAGGTATGATGTAGAACATTGTCTTTGTGGACTATGTTATGTCAATTGACCTTGATGTTCCTTGAGGGAAGTCATTATTTTTAAATACCCAATGATGATTAGTGAACTAGGCACATGGGGCAGGAGGATGTTTTGGAGCACCCAGGGCAGGCCAGGTAAGTGAGCTGGGTGCACAGGGCAGGTGGGTGTTGGAGCAGCTGGGGGAGGCTGGGAGGGAAGCAAACCAGTGGGTTTGGAGTGGTTAAGGGAGAGTGGCAGTTGGAAGTGGCTGAGGGAGACCAGGAAATGAGCAGAGGAGTTTGGAACAACTAAGGGAGACAAACTTGTCTGTCAGTTTGTCATCCTGTGGTGCCTTGCATGTTGCTGTAAGGCTGGAGGCTATGCCACCAGTGTTTCAAATGCCAGAAGGGTTACCCATGGTGAACAGGTTTCAATGGAACTTCCAGACTAAGACAGACTCGGAAGAAAGAAGAGGCAATCCATGTCTCAAAGAATTGGCCAGTGAAAACTTTATGAATAGTAGTGAAACTATCTGAAATATTACTGGAAAACTTTATGACTAGCCCTGAAATATTGTCCAACACAGTGCCAGAAGATGAGCCCCTCAAGCCAGAAGGCACTCAAAATACAACTGAGGAAGAGCTGCCTGCTCAGAGTAGAGCCAACCTTAATGATGTGAATAGAGTAAAGCTTTTGGGACTGCCATTTGCTGATGTGGCACATCTCAAGATGAGAAGAAACAGCTGCAAACATCTATTAATAATTGGAACATGGAATGTCCAAAGTATGAAACTAGGAAAATTGGAAGTTGTCAAAAATTAAATGGAATGCATAAAGATCATTATCATAGGCATTAATGAGCTGAAGTGGACTGGTTTTGGCCATTTTGAATCAGACAATCATATGATCTACTATGCCAGAATGACAAATTGAAGAGGAATGGCATGGCATTCATCATCGCAAAGAATGTATCAAGATCTATCCTGAAGTGCAGTGCTATTGGTGATAGGATAATGTTCATATGCCTACAAGTAAGACCAGTTAATGCTACTATTATTCAAATTTACTCACCAACCACCAAAGCCAAAGATGAGGAACTAGAAGGTTTTTACCAACTTCTACAGTCTGAAATTGACCAAGCATGCAATCAAAATGTGCTGATTATCGCTGGTGATTGGAATGCAAAAGTTGGAAACAAAGTAGAATCACTGGTAGCTGGAAAACACGGTTTTGGTGATAGAAATAACACTGAAGATAGCATGATAGAACTTTCCAAGACCAATGACTTACTCATTGCAAGTACATTTTTTTCAACAACACAAACGGTGGCTATACACATGGACTTTGCCAGATTGAGTACACAGGAATCAGATTGACTACATCTTGGCAAGAGACAATGGAAAAGCTCAATATCTTCAGCCAAAACAAGGCCAGGAGCTGATTGTAAAACAGATCATCAGCTGCTCTTATGCAAGTTCAAGTTGAAGTGGAAGACAATTAAGAGAAGTCCATGAGAGCCAAAATACAACCTTAATTATATCTCTCCTGAATTTAGAGCCAATCTAAAGAATAGATTTGATGCATTGAACATCAATGACTGAAAACTAGAGGAATTGTGGGATGATATAAAGTACATAATCCATGAAGAAAGCAAAAGGTCATTAAAAAGACAGGAAAGGAAGAAAAGACCACAATGGATAGCAGAAGAGACTCTGAAATTAGCCTTTGAACAGAGAGCAGCTAAAGCAAATGGAAGAAATTACAAGATAAAAGCTGAACAGAAAACTTCAAAGCACAGCTCGAGAAGACAAAGTCAATTATTATAATGAAATGTACAAAGGCCTGGATTTAGAAAACCAGAAGGGAAGAACATACTTGGCATTTCTCAAGCTGAAAGAACTGAGGAAAAAATTTAAGGCTCGAGTGGCAATATTGAAAGAGTCTATGGGCAATATATTGAATGATGCAGGAAACATTAAAAGAAGATGGAAGGAATACACAGAGTCACTATACCAAAAACAGTTGATCAATGTTCATCCACTTCAGGAGGTGGCATATGATCAAGAACCAGTGGTACTGAAGGAAGAAGTTGAAGCTGCACTGAAGGAATTGGCAACAGACAAGGCTCTGGGAATTGACAGAACACCCACTGAGAATTTTCAACAAATGGATGCTGCTCTGGAGGCACTCACTCGGCTATGCCAAGGGACTTGGAAGACAGTTATCTGACTAACTGACTGGAAGAGACCATATTTGACCATTCCAAAGAACGGTAATCCCACAGAAAGTGGAAATTATTGAACAATATCATTGATATCACACGCAAATAAAATCTTACTGAAGAGAATTCAAAAACGGTTGCAGCAGTGTATTGACAGAGAACTTCCAGAAATGCAAGCTGGATTCAGAAAAGTGCACAGAATGAGGGATGTCATTGCTGATGTCAGGTGGATTTTGGCTCAAAGCAAAGAATACCAGAAAGATGTTCACTTGTGTTGTATTGACTATGCAAAAGCATTCAATTGTGTGGATCATAACAAATTACGGATAACATTGAGAAGAATGGGAATTCCAGAACAGTTATTTGTGCTCATGAGAAACCTGTACACAGACCAGCAGGCTGTCATTCAAACAGAAGTGGATGCTGTGTGGTTTAAAATCAGGAAGGAAGTGTGTCAGGGTTGTGTCCTTTCATCATACTTATTCAATCTGTATGCTGAGCAAACACTCTGAGAAGCCAGATTATATGAAGAAGAACGTGACATCATGATTGGAGGAAGACTCATCAACAACCTGTGATACACAGATGACACAACTTTTCCTGCTGAAAGTGAGGATGGCTTGAAGCACTTACTGATGAGGATTGAAGACTACAGTCTGCAGTATGGATTACACCTCAATATAAAGAAAACAAAAATCTTCACAACTTGATCAATGAGCAGCATCATGATAAATGGAGAAAAGATTCAAGTTGTCAAAGACTTCATATTACTTGGTTCTACAATCAAGCCAATGGAAGCAGTAGTCAAGACATCAGAAGACGTATTGCACTGGGCAAATTTGCTGCACAAGACCTTTTTCAAGTGCTGAAGAGCAAAGATGTCTCCCTGAAGACTAAGGTGTGCCTGATCCAAGCCATGGTATTTTCAATTGCCTTGTATGCATGTGAGAGCTAGACATTGAATAAGGAAGACTGAAGAAGAGTTGATGCTTTTGAGTTGTGTTGTTGGCGAAGAATACTGAAAGTACCATGGACTGCTAAAAGAACTAACAAATCTATCCTGGAAAATGGTGGAATGTTCCTTGGAATCGAGAATGGCCAGACTTTGTCTCTCCTGCTTTGGTCATGTTGTCAGAAGGGACCTTTCTCTGAGAAGATATCATGTTTGGTAAAGTGGAGGGTAACGAAAAAGGAGAAGGCCCTCAACAAGATGGATTGACACAGTGACTGCAATGACAGGCTCAGGTATAACAGGGATAGTGAGGTTGGCACAAGAATGAGCAGTGTTTCATTCTGTTGTACATTAGGTCACTATGAGTCAGAAACGACTTGACAGCACCTAACAATAACAACGATGATGATTAGAAATAGTGAGAAGAACAATAATCAGTATTTTTTAAGTTTGGAATAAAAGTTTATGATCTGGGATCAGAGAGATCTGAGTTCAAATCTCTATTCCACCACTGACATGTTGTGTAACTATGTGGAAATGACTAACCAATCATAAGAACAATAATGAAAATAATATTGAAAACTTATTCAGCCCTTTTATGTGTCAGACATTGTTACTAGAGATTTACACATATTCAGTTTCTTAATCTTAACTTTCCCAGGCCTCAGTTTTCTCATCTAAAATATAGGAAGAATAATAAAGTCTACCTCTTAGAGTTGTGATGAGAATTGTACAAATGCCTTGTTATTGTTGCTAATTATGGTCCAGTCTGCTACAACTTATGGCGACCTTGTGCATGACAGAATGCAATACTGCCTGGGCTTGTGCCGTCTTCACAATTATTGGTATGCTTGAGCCCGTTTTCATAGCCACTGTGTATTTTGAGTAACTTCCAACCTACAGAGCTTGTCTTCCAGCACTTCACTGGACAATATTCTGTTGTGGTCCATGGAGTTTTCATTAGGTCATTTATGGAAGCAGATTGCCAGGCCTTTCTTTCTACTTGGTCTTAGTCTGGAAACTTTACTGAAGCCTGTCTACCGTGGTGAACCTGCTGGAATTTGAAATGTTGGTGCCATCACTTCCAGCCTCATAGGAACTTGCAAGCTACTACAATGTGACAAAAGGACAGACAATGCTAGATATTGTTAATAACATTAGTAACAATGATAGTCCAACTTCTTTTTGTAACTGTAAACTATCTGTGTCTTACCAGTAATATTTAAAAGTCGTATAGCAGGTTACTATCCTATCCAGTGTTCAGAGACATGAAACAGGACTGACGTGGTGACTTGAGTGCAAGATGGCAGTTGAGCAAGATTCGCTCTGTGATTATTTTTTCAAGTGTCGTTCTGTAAACGTACAGGTCACTCTTTCTAAAATGCCCAGAGAGGAGAAATAGTTTTTCCTATTTCCTGCTTCATCCTTTTCCTTCATTAATACAGGTAATAGAGAGATGTCTGCTTGTGAGCCAAAAACCTGAGCTCCCTGTCATGGTCTACTGCCTAATTTGGGGATCTAAGTATAAAGTAAACACTTTTGTTTATGCTTTCTGTGGCTGGATAGCACCAGAATCATCTAAGAGAAACTAGAGTCCAATGAGATATTTTCCCAAGTACTAAGGTTTTGACACTTGCCTGTGGTGTTTTTATA
>NW_006921921.1:1969691-1995192 GCF_000298275.1 Orycteropus afer afer | reverse complement strand
TTTTGATCTGAGGTGGGAACACATGGCATTTGGTCTCTTGTGATCTTGGAGACTTGACAGGTGTTTTGGGCTTGGTTCTTCATCTGAAAAAATGGCACTATAATGACCTTCCTACCTTCCATATGGGATATTGTGAAGATAAATTTAAATGCTTTAACACAGACATTTTATTTTTATTTTTTTAGCCAGAAGGAATGCTGAGTCTGAACCTCACTTTTAAAGTATAAATAGAGGTAATTAGATACAGAAGATTCTTACAGTGCTGGCTTCAAAACTGCAAAGAGTTCAATCCCCAGCCTCTGGAGCTGTTACTTCAGGAGAAACCATGTTCCCAGAATTCAATGTTAAAACCAAACCTACTGTCATCATGTCAATTCCAACTCATAGCAACCCTATAGGACAGAGTAGAACTGCTCCATAGAGTTTCCAAGGCTGTAAATCTTTGTGGAAGCAGACTGCCTCATCTTGGGCCCTCAGAGAGGCTGGTGGGTTCAAATCACTGACCTTTTAGTTAGCAGCCCAAATGCTTTAACCACACTGCCACCAGAGCTCCTTATGAATTCAATATTAGTATCGCCAAATACCAGAGGAAAGGCTCATATCAGAAGGAAGGTGGAGGCAGGGGAGACAGAGGAAAATGTCCTGCTTTCTTTACTAACATATCAATGAGTCCATGCTGGCCAGCAAGAGCCCATGGTCTGTGAACTTAAATACAACTGAGAGAATTCTCTCACCAGGAGGTGAATTCAGTATCATTTTCACCATTTTGGTGTGAGTGGGATGGTGTGTGAGATCACACTCTTAGTATCTCTTCACAGAGAGAGAGATTTGAAATCTTTATGTTTCTTTAGAGCACTTACAAATTTGGAGCAGTGGCAGCCAGCCCCAGTCCCAGTCTTTCTCTCTCAGCCAGTGTGTTAAAAAATTCTTAATTTTCACTTCCCCTTTGAGTTCTATGATCCAGGGTTTGGGAATTGCCATCTTGTTCCAGAGTCAACATCAAAACATCAGCTTTATTATAGGTAAAGCTAGGTTGGAGGGTGCACTTGGCTAGGAAGTCAAATGGGTTGGCTTGCTCCCTGCCCCCTGAAACAATCCCACTGACATTGAGTTGATTCCAACTCCTAGCAACCCTGAAGGACAGAATTGAACGACCCCATAGGGTTTCCAAGGCTGTAAATATCTTACAGAAGCAGACTGCCGCATCTTCCTCCCCAAGGAATGGCTGGTAGATTTGAACCATCACCATTTTGGTTAGCAGCTGAGCACATTAACCACTGCACCACCAGGGCTCCTTCTTCCTGCCCACAAGCCCTCAAACCTGAGCTTTTAGGCATAACTGGAAAGATATTTGGTTCCACAGAGCAACCACTCTCATCCAGAATTGTTGCCTTGTGTGGATAGTGGGTGGGGCAAAGAGAGATGAAAAGAGTAAGTTGTCAGGATTGTAGCCTTTCAGTTGCTCAGAGGCTGTTACTCACATGTTCGGCTACTCATTCCTTCTCCATAGAGAGGGATACATGAGGGATGGGGCAAGCAGTTGGGAGTAATATTGCAGTACAGATCCTTCCATGTGAGGGATCTGAGAAAATCTTCTAATATCAATATCAGTATTAGTACTAGTATTGGTATGAAGTATGCGTTTTAGTATTAATTTGTATTTGTATTTGTATTAATATTTGCATTAGTTTGGCATCAGAGTTATTATGCAAATCAGTGTCAGTATTGGTGTTGGTATGAATATAATGAACCACATAGTACAATGCTTTAACTGAATAGGGGCTCAAGAAATGTTTGTTCTCTTCCCTTCACTGAAATTTTTCCTTTTGCCTTGGGGAAAGATTTACCCTCTTACAATATATGTTTTTTTGGGAAGCACTTTCCTGAATCAAATGAACTGCCACAAGGGAAGCTTCTTAGTTGATGGAGGTTTTGAATACCAGGCTCATGCCTGGGGAGCAGGGCGGAACCCTCTGTGGAGGAGGGAAGTTGTTTTTTTTCATAGTTTCTGTGGGGTTTAGTTTGGGAGAGACAGGTAGACAGCTCAGGGTGGGGTGGGGATGGCGGCATGGAAAGAACACCTTTTCCACAGAAGCATTCCTTGGAGAGACACGTCAGAAGGATAGTACATGTTTTGGTTACTTCGTGTCACTCTCACAGAAGTACCACAGATGGATGGCTTTGACAAACAGGAGTTTAGTCTCTTTCAGTTTAGGAGGCTAGAAGTCCGAGTTCTAAGTGCCAAGCTCTAGGGGCTGGATGAAAGCCCCTTGAACTTTGGCTTTAGTTCTGCCTCTTGTTCCTGGCCCACTGGAGCTAGAGGTGCCTCTTCACTCAGGCAGCTTCTGGCTGCTGAAGCTAACAAGCCCAAGGTCGACAAATAAAGTGGCAAAGTCCCGGTGTTACCAAACAACATGGCAGGCCACTAGTTCAAGTCCAGAGACAGTCCCAGGATCGGCAGGAAAACATGGCAGGCTGCTAAATGAAGAGTCGGCTACATGCAGGGTTCAAGCATGCCAAAAGCTGCAGACCATTCCCAAAGCTGCTCCTTATAGACTAGAGGCAGACCACATCTCGAAAGCAGCTGCCTACCTGCTAGTGGCAGATTCCACCCTGGAGTTCATTGCCAGTCTCATCAAGGGGGAAAACTACAACCAGCTGCCCAGCCACTCAAAACCAGGCCCAACCAAGTTGACACCTAACATTTACTACCACAGTACACATTTCAGGAGAGTCATCTAGTGAAGTGGGAGTGACTCACTTGGGACTTTCAGTGGTCTTCCATTATGATGACAGTTGTTTCTACACAATGAAGTATGACAGTGGGAGCATTCCATCCTAAAATGTCTTGTCTGAGGAGAACTTGCTCTTGTGTAGGCTTGATTTTGGTATTTTTACATATAAGCAATTTTCTTACTCAGAATAAAATTTTAAAGTAGCAGCTTGTCAGCCTCATGTGTTATATATAGAATGTGGCTTGCTAGGTAAACCAGACCTTTGTGTGGGATTAGCTGAGCCTTTATGTCTGATGAAAAACTGGGCCCAGTCAGTAGAAAATGCATCTGTCAGTATTTTGGAAAGGGGGATGTTCAGACCATTGTTCTGTGCCTCAGTTTCTCCCTTACAAAGCTAGACATCTGTCAACAAGCCTTTACGAAGCATCTTCAATTGTCCTAAATCATCATTGCTGTTGTTGAGTGCTGTCGAGTTGATTCTGGGTGATACCGACCCCCTGTGGAACAGTGTGTGTAATTGCCCCACAGGCTTTTCTATGCTATTATCTTTATAGAATCAGATTATCAGATCTTTCTGCTGCAGAGTCCTTGAGTGGGTTTGAACCACCAATCTCTGTTTAGGTTACCAGAAGAACATTTAACCATTGCACTACTAGCAAGTCCTTTAAACCATCACTACAGGATAAAAAGAAGAAAAATTACAGACTGCCAATGGACTGTACAGTTTGAGTTTTCTATTTATTTTCTGTGATATCAGGGAGAAATAGTATTCTAATGTCTCACATCCAGTCAAGGCAGCTTTGATGCAGTTTTCAGAGTACAGGCTCCTTGGTCAAACATGTGGGTCCAAATTCAAGTCCTACCTTTTTCCAGTTGTGTGACCTGGGTCACCTGAGTATTACATGAGGTATTAGATATAAATGCTTAGAACAATGTTGAGCCCTGTTAGGGAAGTACTTATTGCTGGTGTTGTGATACCAAACTAAATCTGTTGACATGGACTTGATTCTGATTCATGGCAAGCTCATGTATGCAGAGTAGACCTGCTCCGTAGGGTTTTCTTGGCTAAACTTGATGGAAGAAGATCTCCAGGTCTTTCTTCTGTGGTGTCACCAATTGGGTTCAAGCTGCCAACCTTTAGGTCAGTAATTGAGCACAGTCCATTTGTGCCACCCAGGGACCTTTGTTGACATGATAAGCATCCTTCCATCTGAACATTGGCAAGTGGACAGGACTGAAAAAGAAGCTGGTCCATTCTCTTTGGGCTCATCTGTTACTAATCAATCCATGGGAAATCACACTCATGTAATCTGCTATGTGGCTACCGGGGTCCAGGACTCAGCTGATTAACACAAATTCTGAGGGAACAGAAGTTGCAGAACTCTTGCTCCACAGTCAAAAATGAACCAGTAGGACTGCAGCCACCTGAAGCCAGTTGGTGAGATTTTCCTCAGCTTCTCATATTTCTCCTAAACTTCTTTCCATTTGATTCCTGACTTTCATTTTCACAGCAATGTGTGAAACCTCCTGGAAAATTTTATAATGATGGTGTAACCACACAGAGACCCACAGGTGATGAAGGAACACGGGCCAGTCTTCCCAGGATGACTTCCATTGCACTGACACCAAGGCATCTCCTTTGCTGTATTAGAGCATATATACATTGGACATCCAAACGTCCCTTTGGGCTTGTGAATGTATTTTTCCAAATTAATTCAGACCCTTCTGGAGTCTTGCTAGATGATTTTGGACAAGGTACTAAAACTCTCCCCAGTAAAGAACTTTTTTTTTTTTCAATTTCATATAATTATAGGAAAAGATAGTGTTTATCTTGACTGAGCTCTCAAGTTATACCCTTGGATTCCAAACCTGGTTGTAAAACTTATTTGAGTTTCAGTAAGTGATTCTCTGTGCATCAATTTCCTTTTCTATGGAGTGGAAATAATCGTAGAACTGTATTGTTGTTGAGAGAATAAGGTGTGCTCTCTTATAAAATGCATGTTACATGTGCCTTGGCACATAATAGGCCTAAAGACATGTTAGTTCTGTGAGAAGAGGATAGAGCAGGGCTTGATAAGAAAAGTCTCTCTGGCTTTAAAATGCAAATTCTGTCCCCTTCGCCTGAAGATCCTGATTTGCTGGTGATTTACACGATCAGGGTAGTTTAGTAGAAGCCATTGTCATGGACAGTGTCAGATAGGCCTGCTCTTTCACTTATTTTCAAAATTTTGTTGTTGTTGGGTGACTTTGAGTCCATTCTGATTCATAGAGACTCCACGTGACAGAGCAAAATTGTTCCATAGCGTTTTCTTGGCTGTAATCCTTATGGAAACCAATTGTCAAGTCTTTCTTCTATGGAGCCCCTGTGTGGGCTCAAACCTCCAACCTCTTGGTTAGAGCACGTAACCTCTGCTCTGACAAGGCTACTACTTTCAGCATAACCTTGAGCAAATTACTTTTTTTTCCCTTATGATGAAGTTCTCACATCTGTAAAATGGGAATAACAAAACCTACTTTGCTTAATGTTTAGTTTTAAATATTACAGTTGGGCAATCTACTTCCATAGTGATACTGCCTCGGCAACCCAAGGAGGGGTCGCTATGAGTCGGGGCCCACTCGAGGGCACACAACAACAACAACAACATTACTTAGAGAGAGCACCTGGACTGTCTTGTGAGGTCAGATTACACCTCTGTTTATGGGATCCCCTGAGTCTCAGGCTGCTTTCTCAATTCAACACCAGGTAATTCCTGGTTCACACAGGCCTGTGAAGTTCTATGCTTGAAGAGTTGTCTTACACTAGGTACTGCTTTGGTATTTTGTTACAACTTCTGGATTCGCAAGTAGCTGGATGATCTCATCCTATAGATTATTTTCCAGACTCCATTTTATTTCTAGTCTATGTGAGACTTTGGTAAATTTAGCATTAATCAGCTGTCAACAAGAAAGCCAGACAAGGCAATGAAAGGGCAATGTGTAAGATTTGAATGTTGACCCAT
The DNA here is from genome assembly GCF_000298275.1 of Orycteropus afer afer. Classification (NCBI taxonomy): domain Eukaryota; kingdom Metazoa; phylum Chordata; class Mammalia; order Tubulidentata; family Orycteropodidae; genus Orycteropus; species Orycteropus afer. The sequence continues at coordinate 1,989,458 of NW_006921921.1, read as the reverse complement.
CACTTCATTAGCCCAAATTAGGAAAAAAAAAAAAAGTTTAACTTCTCCAGGCCTTGGTTCTTTCAACAGTTAAATGGAGGAGGGTGTTACTTCTCACTCAGAGTTGTGAGAAGGAGATTAGAAGAAATGTTTAAGATCTCATCACCCAGCCCTAGTTCAGTGGTAGAATTCTTGACTTACATGTGAGAGAGTCAAGTTCAATTCCTGGCCAATATATCTCATGTGCAGCCACCACCTATCTGTAAGTAGTGGCTTGTATTGCTAAGGCATTTGACAGCTAACCAGAAGGTTGGCGGTTCAAACTCACCAAGCACTCCACAGAAGGAAGATGGGGAAATCTACTTCCATAAAGATTTACCACCCTGGTAACCCAATGGGGGTCACGTAGATGACTTGATGGTAGAGAGTTTTATTTTTTTTTGGGGGTGGGGGGCAAGGTTTGTATTGTCATGGTACCAAATAGGCTTAAACAGAGTTTCCAGACTAAGATGGACTGGGAAGAAGGGCTTGCTGATCTTAGCTCCTTTGTGCATGGGGTCAAGCCAACTCAATGACAGTTAACAACAATAACAGCCAAGCCCTTGGCACCAAGTAAGTGCTCAGTAGATGTACTCTCTATTTCTGCTTCATAGCACTGGCCACAAATGCAGTCAACTTGTTCAATGTACTCACTTGCTTATTGTTTCATTATCTTGGGAGACTACAAGCTGTAAGTTTTCAGAAACTAGGGTCTCAAATGTTTTATGACGTATAACAGGCCTTTAATATTTTCAGTTACTGTTTCCAGTCCATCATATATTTCTATCCAAATTTTCACAGATTTCTCAAGTCTAAATTCACCTATTTTACATTGTAAATTCAGAAGACAAGGAGTTTTTGTGTTCTCAAATCAAGCAAGTTCATTCAATAGTTGAACTTCCCTGGTGTGGATTAAGAAGTATCTTAAATTCTCAAGCCATTTTTACTTTTAAATTATAATTCAAGTTTCATAAAGTGATTTCTAAAAATAGACATTAAGTTATTTTTCAACTTTTCAAAATTCCATATTACAATTTGCTACTATACAATCTGGTGAATATAATTTAATTGGTCCTTTGGAAATGAACTTTGCAATAACTACTTTTTCCATAATACCATAGAGGATGAAATCAACCCAGCAGCTACCCAGTCAAATTGCATTACTTTTAAAAAAATTACTTGTAATTTAAAGCAGAAGTACCAATTTTTCATGTCATTTGAAGGAAGCTTTTGGATAAATAATTTCAAGATGCCCAATAGCTATAATTTTTATAACATTTTATCTAAAGATTTATTATGCTGTACCACCAACAGTATAAAATTTCTTCTGCAGTAATTAGCATACATCTGCTGATCAGAGTACAGTTAAAAGAAGACCTATAATGTGGATTTCCAGTATTTTGGGTTCCAGATGGAATAGACTGCAAGTAACCATAAAACAAGGAGCATAGAACCCATTTAGGCTGTTACTGTAATACATGGATGTTTTACAGTAAAATATGGACAATGGAATTTGAAATGTTTGTACTCAACTGATGGAAGTACATGCAAAGTAGCTTTCCAAAGAGATTTTTAGTTAGCTTTAACTTCCATCTGGACACAAGGTCTGTATTCCATATTGCTTGTGCTATCAATGTGCTATGTTTATCAATAATAATAATTTTAAAAAAGCTGCCATTTATTATATGTTTATGGCATACCATACATTTTACCAAGTGTTTTACATATATTATTAACCCTTTATAATAGTGGAGCTCTGGTGGCATAGTGCCTAAGGCATTTGACTGCTAACCAGAGCCTGGTGCTTCAAACCCACCAGCCACTCCTCAGAAGGAAGATTTGGCAATCTACTTCCGTAGTGATACTGCCTCAGAAACCCAAGGAGGGGTCACTATGAGTCGGATCCAACTTGACAGCAAGGAGTCTGTTTTTTTTTTTTTTTTTGGTTACAATAATATAAATAATCCTTCATTCTTAAATATGATTTGACAGTCAAAATTCACCAGACACTTGGAGAAAACTTCAACATAGATATCAATATTGAAAAGGGAGAAGAGTAATTCAGAGAAGTCAGAGACAATGCCAAAATAATATTTAATATTCAGAGTGATAAGAAAAGATACTGTATCCACATAAAAATCAAAGGAAATAAAGAACTCATAAATTAAAACAATAGATAGTAGAATTATTTTTAATTTAAAAAATAGACATTTAAAGATCCAGTCAAAGAATTACAACAAAATGAAACATTCCAGTAGAAGGAATGAAAACACATTCACACCAAGGAGCATCATTATGATAGTTTAAGCACCTGGGAAAAAGAAAAGCTTCTATAAGCCATGAGACGAGACAAAGAAAATCACATCAGAGGGTCAAAAATCAGAATGACATTGGAGTTTTAACAGAAGGTAGAACGTGATTCACTTGTGTGGAAACTTTATTTTCAACCTAGAGTTCTATACCTAGTCAAACTATCCACCAGGTAGAAATGCATTGAAAGAAAAAAACATTTACAGATAAACAAACAAATTGAAACAAAAAATTAAAAACCTCTTTTTGTTTTTAGGAAAAGAGGATGAGCTTCATTGAGATGAAAACATAAGCAATTGTAGAGAAGGACTGTTGTTGTTGTTGTTAGGTGCTGTTAAGTCAGCTCTGGTTCTTAGTGACCCTGTGTACAACAGAATGAAACAGTGCCCAGTCCTGCACCATCCTCACAAACCTTGCTATGCTTGAGTCTATTGTTGCAGCTCCTGTTGCAACATAGCACATGAAAGCAGGAAAATAATTTCTTGGCAATAGCAATGGAAAGTTCCAGGATGATGGTTCTGCAGACTGAAAAAAGGTATTTCCAAATAGGATTAAATGGAAAAGTCAGAATATCTAAGCATCTAACTATGTGGAAAATAATATTAAGAAGTGATTTACAGATTAGGTGGTATGTTTGAGAAAAATCACAAATAAAGAAATATAGGAAATTATACAAAAGAAAAATGCAACAACTGACTCAAGGTAAAAACTAGGCTGGAGAGAAAAAACATACATAGTTCAAAACTTGACTCATCAAGAAACAGTATTTACTTAGACAAAACAGGTGAAAATTTGGCATTGACTTAGCCAAAAATTATGCATAAATTAAAATTTGGAGTTAAGAAGAGGAGAAATAAGTAGGAGAACCATGAATATGGTAAATAGTCTTTTCTTTTTAATAGGAAGGCAATAGAAAATGTTTATAATTGACATGGAAATTTGTCAGCTATCCAAATAATTCTAAAATTGTTTAGAAACACAGAAGAAACCATTAAGAGAACTGAAAGTTGTTGCCTCTGAGGAATAGATTGAGTCAGGGGATTTTTTTTTTTTAATAGGCATTTGTTCTCTTTATCTTATTAAACTATGTGTATGAGGTTCTTTAAGAAAAGTACAATTTAGTTTCATTACAAAAAATAGATTTTGTTTTGTTTGGAATTGTTTGGAGGAGGATAAAAACTAAAAGGCAAAACAGAGAAAACATGTTTCCACCTAAAATGTAGAAGTGTAATTACTAAACTGAGGGTGTAAGGCACACTAGAAGGGGTGACTGGACATGCACGACAAGGACGACCAATGTAAAGGGATCACTGGGGAAGAACACAAAGCCTGAGGCCCTTGAATCTGCTGGGCAGTAATTCCAGGAACAAGAATTTCTCCAAAGATTGTCCTCCGACTCTCTCCTTTGAAAAATGCTCCCAATTCTGCGACTCAGTGCTAGCAGTTGTGTGGGTATGAGTCAGATTCAGGGTCTTTTAAGAATGACTGACACTGGTAGAATTTTACTGGCTTGCAAAACATATTTTAATAATAACTAGAAGTCTAGCGGTTCAAACCCACCAGCCACTCCTCGGAAGAAAGGTTGGGCAATCTATTTCCGTAGTGATATCACCTTAAAAACCCAGGGAGGGGTCGCTATGCGTCGGGTCCCACTCGATGGCACATAGCAACAACAACAAGAACAAGGATTGTGTGACATATGCTGACAAATGGAGATCAGAGAAAGAAACTTGGCTGGAGAACTTCTTAAAGATACTACTTTCCAGTTAATTGTATATTTTTACATGGCAGAGAAGCCTATTTTTTTCTCTTTGTATTTCCTGATCATGTTATAGCTAACAAATATTCATTTCTTAAAATAAAAAGGAAAAGAATAAGTTAACATGCAATGAAATGCCATGCTACAAGTTAAAATGGTGCCCTCAAATTTTGCAGAAAGAGGTCCTCATTATTTTAAATGCAAAGAAGAGTGGTGAAACAACATAAATGATCTTGGTATAATCAATAGTACGATTACCCAAACCTACAACCCACTGCCTTCTAGTTGATCTGACTCATAGTGACCCTATAAGACAGAGTAGAACTGCTCCCATAGGGTTCCCAAGGCAGTAAATCTTTACAGAAGCAGACTGCCTCATCTTTCTATGTCTGAGCGGCTGGTGGATTCAAATCACCAATCTTTTGTTTAGCAGCCCAATGCTGTAACCATAGCCCCACCAGAGCTCCTAGTATGATCACAGTGTGGTTTAACTATATCTACATATGTTAACATGTTTGGTGTCTATCTGGACACGATTCAAGTTAACAGTGGTTAATTTTGGATAATTTGCTTGAGATTTTCATTTTCTTTTTTAATGTCATTTGATTGTATTGTCTGAATTTTTTATAATCAGCATATTAATAAGAAAAAAGAAATAAGCATTTCTTACATAATGAAATCAATAAAGTAGAAACTATTTAAATTTTAGGAAATTTTTTGTTTGTGAGGAAGTATACTTGCATATCTATATGCACATTAGTAGAGGTTATTCAAACTACATATTTTCATAAAATACATTTCTTGAGCACATTTCTGAAGAAAATTTAATTTTGCAATCAAGGTTTCACATTCTGTTGGTAAACTCTAATCCCCAAAGCACATTAAAGAGTTGCATTAACGATCCTTCACTTTGGTTGTTTATCAGTTTTACTCTGCTTTTTACCAAACTTGAGGAAAAAGCACTGTGGAAAAGACATGGAAAGAAACAGTCCATCTTGACTAAATCAGTTTGAAGCATTAACCATCAATTGGGACTCAGATAAAAAGAATTTCACTTTGTTTCTATGAAAATGAGGAGATTAGAAAAACTGAGAAACTCTGTCCACGAGGATAATTCTGCCTCACTTTAAGAACTGAGGGCATTTATAATGAAGAACACTAAGCCCATTTTACATTACACAGAATTCAGCACTGCCACCTGCTTAGAATGAGAGCAAGCGGAGCAAAAATAACAAAAATGAATGCAAGAAGTTATCACTACATGGGCCTGCTAAGATTAAAGTGAAGATGAAAACACATTTTCTTTTGCAAATATACATGTGAAGAGTAGAACTGCTATTGTTCTGAATGTTTTCCTAAATCACATTTGACCAGAATCTAAAGAAAATGTGTTGAACAGAAGGCCAAAAAATCAATCTTATCATACTCTTTTATTATAATTTAATGCTTTCCTGCAAATGTTACATTTTTTTTCTTTTTTGATCAACAATGTAAAAACAAATTTATTGCAGATCTGAAAATTGTTATTTATTTGTGTGTGCGTGGGGTATAAAAATACTTTGTGGTTTATATCAACGTAGTAATTCTCTAGATTACCATTTCATGGTACATTGCACACCAAAGACAGCAACCTGTGTCTTTTAGGCAAAAGTGTGGGTGGGTGGGGGAAGCTAAAAGGGGTGTGGGGAGCCGTCAGCCCCAGAATGTAATCAGATGAAGCTAGTGGCTTGGTATTAGTATGTTAGCTTTGTCGAAGTCCTAGCATCTTCAATGGGCCAGCCCTCTCTTCATTTGTCACCCCAGCGCACCTTTTGTGCAAATAATTTCCCATTGGTATTACCCAGAGCTTGGAGTCGATAGCCGACTAGCCTCTTTGCTTGTACCATTATTTCCAGCAAGCTTGCTACATCTGCAACAAATCCTGGAGGATTTGTGGGTGGACTGAGGAAGTATGAGTGACAGAATGAGGTGATAAGGGCTGGATGCAGCTGAAACAAAGCTCTTGCGTTCTGGCCCGATGCGGCAGAGTCACAACGTCTGAAGATTTGATTTGATCAAGTTTTGGCCAGCTGTCTTCAAGCAAGTTGAAAATGAAGGCCATGAACATTGCACTCACACTCTAGTAAGCCTGCCTAAGTACCAGTGATGGAAATCTCTCTCTTCTCTTAACCTTCTTATGCCATGATGGTGGTGGTGAACAGTTGATACACAAGGAGGTGTGTCAGATGTACCTAGGGACTGTTTTAAGTGATAGGCCGGGATGAAAAGGTAGGCTCTGGGTTTATACAACAATCACATACAATTTTCAAGTGTGGGAGTGAGAAATGCAGTTTAATCAAAATTTCTCAGTTTGTTTGCAAAGGGGCTGTGATGTGCTCTTCAAAGCAGAGTCGTTTTCAAGCAAGATCAAATCCATGACTCTCATTTTGTATAATGTTTTCTTCTCTTGGGTTTTCTTTTATCCAGAACAGCTTCACTTGGATGTGGTGTCTGTTTGTCAGCAATAGCTCATTATGTGAATGTATGTGTGTGTACATGCATTTCAACATACAAATGAAGGGAGGCAGTGTGGTTTCTGAAAATCCTACTGCACTAGAATCTGTGCGATTGTTCAGCTATTTTTGTGCAGTGCTGAGAAGTTCAGGATGCTTTGCTAAGACTCTATGAATCAGAATAGTCTAGGTTTTGTCTTGATAATAAACAACCCTGAAATTTCAGTGGCTTACAGCAACAAAATAGTTATTGTTGGGTTGATTCTGACTCATGGAGACCCCATGTGTGTCACAGTACAACTGTGCTCCATAGAGTTTTCAATGGCTGATATTTTGGAAGCAGATCTCCAAGCGTTTCTTCTGAGGGCCCAGTGGGTGGACTTGAACCTCCAACTGTTTGGTTAGCAGCCAAGTATGTTAATAGTTTGCACCACCTAGGGACTTACAACAACAAAGGTTGACTTGTTGGTCATGCTATGTGTCCACAGTATGTTCTGTGCCACGTTTCCTTCAGTCTGAGAACAAGGAGAATAGAGCAGCCTCTATCTGGAGCATTGCTTATCGTGTGGCAGAGGGAAAAGTGAGCACGACAAACCATGCCATGACTCTCTCAAAACCTCTGCTGACAAGAGACAAGCAACGAGCTCTGGTAACACAATGGTTAAGGCATTCATCTGGTAACCAAAAAGTTGCTAGTTCAAACCCATCAGCCACTTCATGGAAGAAAGATGAGGCAGTCTGCTTCCATAAAGACGTGCAGCCTTGTAAACTCTTTGGGGAAGTTCTACTCTGTCCTGTAGAGTTGCTATACTATTGAATTGATTCAATGACAGTGGGGTCTTTTTGGTTGCAAGCAACACACATCACTTCTATTCACATTTTCTTGCCAAAGCATGTCACATGGTTAAGCTTTTCATCATTGGCATGGGAAAACGTGAGCTTTTCTTAGTGAGACAAACAGGACTGCTTGGAGACACAGTGATGCACTCTCTGGCAGCCCTCATTTTCTGTGCCTATAATGTGAGGGAGTTGGATGTCTTGGGTTCCATTCAGAGATCCTGCCTACAGAAACCTGACGGAGGCGCTCCAGTGCAGAGAAAGTTCTGGGACCAGCATCACGTGGCTGATCACATGGAAGCACACCTGGAAGTTGAGTTTCAAGGTGGCAGCAGAAAGGTGTATGTGTCACAGTAGAGCAATAGAGCAGTTATCATGGAGGAGGGAAAAGAACAAAACGATAACTCCTAGGAAAAGCTGTGTTTTCAAATAGTATACATTATTTAAATTAGAAATAAATTTGTCCCTCTCCGTGAGGAAACAAAGTCACTTTTTCACATTTTTATATGAAATTTATCACACTGATAGAAAAGAGCAAAAAAGAAGAATGTTGTGCTTAATGAATTATTATAGAGAGCTTCTATACAACTACCACCCAGTTCAAAATATAGAACATTCTAGTCCCCAAGTAATCCTTTCCTAGTCACAGCTCCCTCACTTTCCCTCAGAGATGATCAGTAAAGGCTGCCCTAGGTAGATTTTTCTAAAATAGGTTCTGAAATGGGAAGTTGGAGCAGAAGGCTTATTGGAGAGTGCTCTTGGGAAATATACCTATAAGGAAGTCAAGCAGGCAAGAGAAGCAGAGGGAGAAGTTGTCTCATAGTGTGGTTACACCAGAGGCCATAGCAATACTGCAGGGATCTCTGACATAGAATAGCTCTTCGGATTTGTCCTTAACTGATATCAGTGGTAGGTCCCTAGATAGCACAAATGGTTTGCTTTTGGCTACTAACCTGACAGTTGGAGGCTCAAATTCATCCAGTGGTACTGTGGAAGACAAGCCTATGGACCAGTGCTAGCCTGTAACACAGAGTGCCTCCAGGAGTTGGAATCAACTCAATAAAATGGCTTTAGTTTTGGTTTTGGGGAACTGGGGCTTTATATTCCCATATCAGGATGTGACCTTAGATAAAGCTGTCTCTGTGGCCAAAGGTAATATCCAGTGAAGAAGCCAACTGTGAGTCATTAGCAGAGAATATTCTCAGCAGCAGAGAATGGTGCGTTGGACCTGAGGATGGTGTTGGACCACAGAATCCACAATTCTAATTCTGGTTGATCATAACCAGTTCTTTAACACACTTTATAATTTTACCACTCCAGTTTGCCTCTTTAAGCAGCATAGTGTGGTTTTTAGTCCTTTTGAACTTTACATAAGAGGAATAACTTAGTGTGTATTTTTAAACATCTGGATTCTTTTATCCAACTTTGTGTTTTTAAGATTCAGCATTGTTACCTGTGGTTGTAATTCTTTTGTTTTCATGAATGTATTGTATTCTATTTTATGATTATACCTCAATTTATTTTTCCATTGTATCATAGAGAGACATTTGGATTTTCAGCCTTTAGTTCTGTGAATAGTACTGTAAATGCTCCTAGTGCACATATGTTCATGTGTTTCTATGGTGGATATCTAGGAATGGCATTGCTGGATTATGGGCTTTACATATGTTCAACTTTACTAGACAATGCCCAACAGTTTGTGAAAGTGGTACCAACTCACTTTGCTGCCAAAAGCATTTGAGTTCCATTGTTCCACATTCTAAACATATTGTCAATTGTTCTGTTTGTTTGTTTTAATGTAGCTATTCACGATGGTATCCAGCCAGGTATTATCATCCTTTTATTTCCCACTTCCTTGTTGGCTAATCACTTTTATACCTTTTCATATATTTGTTATCCATTTAAACTTATGTGAAGAGCATGTTTGTGTCCCATTTTTTTATTGAGTTTTTTTATCTTTTTCTTACTGAATGAAACAAGATGTGTGTATATGTTAGACACATAAGTATTTCAAATTAGATTAATATTGAAAATATAATTCTTCTACATGATGGCTGTCTTTTCACTTTCCTAATGATGTCTCAGAAGTTCTTAATTTTAAAGTATCATATTTTCACACAAATAATACACACTTTCTGTGTTTGCTTGCCAACCACGCCCTCTCCCCATGAGACATTTTCATAAGCACTGCTATGTTAGTTTTGCTGTAAAAGAATTAGCATAATGTGCTTATAAAAATGTCTCTAGAAGGGGAGGGCTCAGTTGGCAAACAAATGTAGAAGTTGTGTATTATTTGCATAAAAGTATGGTAGTAACATACTTTTAGTAACATTAACAACCTGAGATATGCAGATGATACAACTTTGCTTGCTGAAAGTGAGGATGGCTTGAGGCACTTACTGATGAAGTTTGAAGAATACAGTCTGTAGTATGGTTTACGTCTCAAATAAAGAAAACAAAAATCCACACAACTGGACCAATGAGCAGCGTCACAATAAATGGAGAGAAGATTGAGGTTGTCAAAGAATTCACGTTGCTTGGTTCTACATTCAGTGCCAATGGAAGCAGCAGTCAGGACATTTGACAACGTTTAGCATTGGGAAAGTCAACTGCGAAGGAACTGTTTCAAGTGCTGAGGAGCAAGGATGTCTCCTTGAGGACTAAGGTGCACCTGGCAGAAGCCATGATATTTCCAATTGCCACGTATGCATGTGAGAGCTGGACAATGAATAAGGAAGACTGAAGAAGAGTTGATGCTTTTGAGTTGTGGTGCTGGCGAAGAATGCTGAAAGTACCATGGACTGCTAAAAGAACTAACAGATCTGTCCTGGAAGTGCACCTGAAATGCTCCTTGGAAGCGAGAATGGCCAGACTTCCTCTCACTTATTTTGGTCATGTTGTCAGAAGGTACCATTCCTTGGAGAAGGATGTCATGCTTGGTAGGGTGGAGGGTTGGCGAAAGAGGGGGAGGCCTTCAATGAGATGGATTGACATGGTGGCTGCAATGATGGGCTCAAATATAGCAGGGATCATGGAGCTGGCGCGAGATCAGGCAGTGTTTCATTCTACTGTGCATGGGGTCGCTATGAGTCGGAAACAACTCAACGGCACCTAACAACAACAACAATGGTAGTAAAGATTATCAAATTTTCTTTTCCTTTTGGTTAGCGCTTTTGTGTGTTTTCTGAAATATTTTGGCCTTACAAACCCAAACCCACTGCCATGGAATTGATTCTGACTCATAGTGACCCTATAGAACAGAATAGAACTAGAATTTCCAAGGTTATAAATCTTTATGGAAACATATTTCTCCCATGGAGTGGCTAGTGAGTTTGAACTGCTGGCCTTTTGGTTATCAGCCCAATGCTTTAACCACTACTCCACTGGGGCTCCTTATTTTGGTCTTAAGCTTGCATAAATAGTATACAGATTTAGGCACCTTGTGAAATAAACTGTTTCATTCAGCCCTATGATGAGAATATATATTGGGCTACTATTTTCTAGAAAACTATTTTGAGTATGAAGTTATTTTCTTTACAAGAGATCAGTTTACCTTGATTTTAACTTCAGGTTCTTTTGGTTTTCACCATTGAATCCATAGAGAACTGGATCCAGTTATTTAAATGGAACAGAGTAATCAACCTGAATGGACATACAAATGCCATTCAAATTCAGTTAAGTTTTCAAAGTTGAAGTCTCTTTTCAGAAGACACGATCATTGGAATAGTAAAAGAAAATAATTAACTCTTAGCAGGAGACAGAAAAGAAAATCTGTCAGTTACAAGCTAGAAAAATGAACAGGTCCAAAAGGATTTAGATAACCTCATAGATTGGTAGTTTTATGATGGAATTATTTTAAACATTTGAAAATTTTAGGATATATCTATAACCTTTTGAAAGCTCTGTCGCTTAGGGCAGTGAATCCAGCAGTTCCTTAAAAGCCATCTCATTGCACATCAGTAAGGCTAGATGACCTTAACCTATTCCAGGCTGCTAATTCCTCTTTCCTTGGCACATCTCCAGGGGCTGAGAATGTTGGCAGGATAATTTAAGATGGTGGATGCTGGTCTTGCCTGCAGATTGGGCTTGAGCATCTTGCTATTCTTGATAGGTAAATCTGGGGTTCAGGGGCTCAGGCAGCAGTTTTGTGTCTCACACTTCTACTTCTTTCAACTTAACATTCACCAGTAATAAAGAAAGAATAGATGCACACACAAAGCCCTGTCCTAACATGGTAAATGGAGACAAAACAATGAAATAGTACCAAGACAATTTAGATCACAAGCTAGAACCCCAGAACCATTGGCCAGCTAGTGACTCAGGGTTGCTTGGACATCCCATCAATTTCATAGTAAGTTTACTGATATTCTATGTTTGGATTGTTTTGACAATGAAGCTGCTGCCTGAACCACAGGATAACAGATTTACCTGTCAATTATAGGCAATAGTCCCCATATAGAGATTGTGGGTAAGGCAACCTGGGTAAGACGTTTGTCATGGAAGAGCAGAGAACTTTGTGAGCAGTCCTCTTCAAAGAGGCAAAATGGAAAAGCTGAACCACCATGTTCAATTTATTCTTTCCAGATTTACTAATTAGACTCAGTTTAGTCACCTGCTACAACGTATGAGGCTTTTCTTCACTGGACACATGTTAACTATCTTCTGAGTATTTTCAGGGTACATGATCTCAAGTTCTTGTCACTCTTATACTTAAAATACCTTGATGGAAAGAAACAATCTCTATAGGCAGCCAAATGAAGAATGGGTAGCACATTCTCAGAGATTTTGTTTCTTTGTTTGAAGAATAATAAAAATTGTTAGTTTTTTAGTGCCGTATGGTATTTAAATGTAGTAGGTAAATAGATACAAGCTAGTTGTGGTGGAGCTGTGGGACACTTGTCATTGTACCAGAATCAGTGGCTCTGGGATACTGGGACCCTCATAGGACTCCAAAGGAAATCACTACTCTAGAGAAACAAAAACATTCCCTTGGATTAATCCAGGTATGCAGAAAGCTGTAATCCCAGAATCTATTTATAGACCCTAGTAGAGTGACTTTGGAGTCCATAGATGATGCTAACAGTTAAGGGCTCAGGTCTAACTAAAAGGTTAGTGGTATGCAACCACCTAGAGGTACCTCAACAGACAGGCCTGAGGAGCTACTTCTGACAGAGCACAGTACTGAAAACTCTATGGAGCACAGCTCTACTTTAAACAAATGGGGTTGATAAGTCAGAATTGACTTGACAGAAACTGGTTTAGAGTGACTTTTACTACATTCTATTTGGTTTTAATGTTGTTGGCTTACAATAAGGGAGGCTATTAAAAAACATACAGCCATCAAAACTAATATCATTTATTGTAAGGATATTATTGAGGATGTTGTTTATCATATTACATATTGTCCTATTTATGAAGCCCATGGGAGGAATTTTTCCTAGGTTCTTGTTTCTAGGAATAATTTCTCTTTTTCTAAATATCTAGCTTGTTTTAACGTACAGACACTCTAAACCCTGAAACCAATGGTTTATTCTTTGTACTGGATGCTAAAAATTTCAAACCCAGAGTGATGGTCAACCTGAAGCAAATGGATGTATTTTGTGTATTAGCTCCAATCTGGCCTTCATACCATTTTTCTTACTCTAACTACATTTTTCCTCTGTGTAACAATTAGGAGTTTTTTTTTTTTTTTTTGCAAAGATAGGAAACATAACTCAATCTAAATTAATCCATCAAAGAAACTACCAAAAAACATGAGGAAATCTCAGATGCTAAAACAATCAGCACACTAAATTTTTCTGCAGCCTCAGTTCCACCTTCTTCCATTTTCAGTCTGGTTTCTCTCAGATAGCAAGATGTCTACAATGGCTCCAAGCCTGGCATCAAATAGCCACCCAAACAAATAAAAGGAACAGAGATTCTCTGGGAAATATTTCCTGTTGTCTCACTGGATCTGTTTGAGTTAATTGTCCCTCCCTGAACCAATCCAGTAAACATTGCTTTGCTTAAGCCACTCAAGGGCTAACCTCTGGATGAGACTGATCTTACCCAAGCCACATAGATGAATGGGGTGGATTTCCAAAGTGAATTTAGGGTACTCTCTCCAGAGGGAGAAAATGGAAGCACTTGTTAGGTACCATCGAATCAGTTCTGATTCATAGCAACGTTATGTACAAAAGAAGAAAACATTGCCCAGTCCTGCACCATCCTCACAGTCATTGCAGTTTGAGCCCACGGTGGCAGCCACTGTGTTAATCCACCTTGTCGAAGGCCTTCCTCTTTTTTGCTGAGCCTCTAATTTACCAAACATGACGTCCTTCTTCAGAGACTTGTCCTTCCTGATAGCATGTCCAAAATACCTGGGGCATAGTCTCACCATCCTCACTTCTAAGGAGCATTCTGACTGCACTTCCTCCAGGACAGATTTGTTCATTCTTCTGGCAGTCCATGGTATTGTCAATATTCTTTGCCGACACCATAGTTCAAAGGCGTCAATCCTTCTTTGGTCTTCTTTATTCATTGCCCAGCTTTTGCATGTATATGAGATGATTGAGAACACTTTGGCTCGGATCAGGCACACCTTAGTCCTCCTAATGACATTTTTTTTTTTTTTTTTAATACTTTCAAGAAGCCTCAGCAGCTGATTTGCCCAATGAAATACGCCATTTTATTTCTTGCCTGCTGCTTCCATTGATCATAGGGACATTGATTATAGATTTATGTAAAGTGAAATCTTTGACAATTTCAGTATTTTCTCTGTTCATTGTGATGTTCCTTATTAGTCCAGTTACAGGGACTTTTGTTTTCTTTCTGTTGAGGTGTAATCCATACTAAGGGCTGTAGTCTTTGATCTTTATCTGAAAGTGCTTCAAGTTATCTTTACTTTCAGCAAGCAAGGTTGTGTCATCTACATACCACAGGTTGTTAATGAGTCTTCCTCCAATCCTGATGCTGCTTTCTTCTTCAGATAGCCTAGCTTCTCAGATTATTTGCTCAGCATAGAGATTGAGTAAAAATAGTGAAAGGATAGAATCTTGATGTGTACCTTTCCCAAATTTAGACCACACAGTATACCTTTGTTCTGTTTGAACAACTGCCTTTTGGTCTATGTGCAGCTTTCACATGAGCACAATCAAGTGTTCTGGAATTCTCATTCTTTGCAGTGTTATCTGTATCCACATAGTTAAATGCCTTTGCATAGTGAATAAAATACACAGATAAACATCTTTCTGGTATTCTGTGCTTTTAGCGAAGATCCATCTGATACCGGCAATGATATCTCCTGTTCCACATCCTCTTCTGAATCCAGCTTGAATTTCTTGCAATTCCCTGTCAGTGCACTGCAGCAATAGTTTGTTTAATTAGGAACACTTTGCTTGTGTGTGATATTCATGATAATTTTTTTGTAATTTCCACATCCTGGATCACTAAGGAATATTAATTCATTGTTCTTAGGTTCCATATTTGCCTGTTTTTAAAAAAAACTTGGTAGACTTTTATATACTTTCAGAAGCCTCCTTCAATCCTTTTCTCTCTTTTTTTATAATGAGGCAGGGTACACCCAAAGAAATAATAAGGTTAGTAAAAATAACGCCATGAAAAGTGTAACTAGCAAATACTATAAGAGTAAGAGAAAAGACAATTCCTGAAACTTCATTCCAGGGCAATTGTCTCAGCTCAATAGATAAGAACAGATTGTGTAAGCTCTTTTCTTAACCTTGGAACTTTATTAACTTCCTACTCTCCCCGAACATAGATACATAAATGCCAATTATTTATTAGCTTCCCTCCAGTTATTTTGTTCCATTCCTACTGAGAGAAATGAAAATTTATGTTCACACAAAAACCTGTACACAAATATTCATGACAATTTTTTCTTTGTCTATAATAATCTCAAACTGGAAACCTCCTGAAACCATTCCAGATGTCCTTCAACAGATGCATGGTTAATGGAACTGTGGTACATCCATACCATGGATGACTACTCATCAATAAAAAGAATAAAACTGTTGATACACACAACAGTTTGAATGAATCTCTAGAGAATCATGCTGAGTAAAATAAATAAATGAATAAATAAAAGACCAATCCCAAGATGTCTGTATGATTCCATTTATGCCACATTTTCAAAATGACAAAATTTTAGAAATGGAGACTAGATTAGTATTCACTGGAAGTTAGAGATGGAAGAGGGTAGTTTTTAGGACAAGAGGCCTATAGTGGATATAGCTATAAAGGAGCTAAAAAAGGACCCTTGGGGGGATGGAACTGTGTCTTGACTGGTGGATATATGAACCTACATGTGATAAAATTGTATAGAACTAAATACCCACAGAAATAAGTAAAAGTAAACAGGAAATTTGAATAAGATCAGTAGATGGTACCAATGTCAATGTAGGCTTGTGACATTGTGTGATACCCAAAACCAAACCAGTCTCACCAATCAATTGAGTTGATTCTGACTCATAGTGACCCCCATTTGGTTTCCAAGGCTGTAAATCTTTATAGAAATAGACTGCCTCATCTTTCTTCCATAGAGTGGCTGGTGGGTTCAAATCACTAACCTTTTGGATAGTAGCCAAATGCCTTAACCACTGCACCACTAGAGCTCTTGATATTGTGTTATAGTTTTGCAAAATATTACCATTGTTGGAACCTGGATAAAAGCTACAGGGGATCTCTCTGGATTATTCCATAAAATTTCATGTGAATCTATAATTATCTCAATAAAATTTTCAGTCAAAAAGGGAAAAGGGGGAATATTGAGGGTAAGATGATAGTAAAACTCTTAGTGGTTAGAGTGTGTCACTAACAAAATCCTTACGAGTACTCTTTTCTGACAGCACTCCCCTCTGTGAGCACCCCTTAGGAAAGCCACTGCTGTCACAGTAGAGAACTCAGTTCTCTTGACATAACCATCCCTCCCATCCCCATTCTGTGCCATGTTCTTCAGAATTGACCCAATTTGATATCTGTTTCTTTGCAGCTTTGCCCTAAGCTAGAATGGGTCAATCAGATAACTAATCCTTGCTAGGCTGCTAACTTCCAGATAACATAATGCCTTAACCTCATTTACAAGTCCCTTAAAGACCCATAAATGCAGGGCTCCCCAGCTTACTTTTCATTTAAGGACATAAAATGGAAGGACAAACAAGACTAATAAAAACACATAGTATTGCACTCCCTCTGCTTACTATTGCTGGTAATCAAGTCTGGCTTTTGCTTTTCTAACAGCCCAAATGAAAAGGAAAATCAAAGCAGTTAAGTAATTCACAGTGGCTATAAAATTAAAGCAAAGTAATAACAGGAGAGAAACTCTACAACTACTGAGAGTGACAACAGAAACAACTACCTGAAGGGTATGCTGGACAATGCCATGAACATACCCAATAGCGTCCTCACAATTGACACGTGATAAACTGGGAACAGTTTCTCTACATAAGGAAGATTAACTCAAGCATATAGCATTTCCAAGTCAGTTTAGCATTTTATTAAATGTGCCCTTTGTCCCCATGTGTGTGATGTGCATCAGGCAGAGGTATAGATATGATGGTTTAGCTTCACCAAGGGAAAGAAAAGTGGATTGAATATCCTCCAGGTGATCTTCGTAAATGCTATTTCTTTGTAATGACTTTTTTGATGGATATTGTGCAAGTCACAAGTTCAGATAGTACCTGGTACAGCAGAGTTTGTTGGGTGAATAAGGACAATCAGGCAGTACTCATGTAGTTTAGGTAGAGCTAGCCTTGTTGTGGTCCCATGAGGACCAGTGCCTGTCACAACAATTACACAGTCCACTGGTGTTTAAAGCTGAAACAACCACAACAACAACATTGCTGGAGCTCCTTTCACTTCTCTCTCTCTTTTTCATGTAGAGTCATGTGTTGCCCATTGTAAGGTTTGGAAAATGAGACTCATGCTGCCAAATTCCACTCTCAGAGGATGCTGGTGATTTTAAATTGCTTCTTCTCTTTTCAAATTCACATCTGGCATTAGGACATAGTTCAGTGGTAGAATTCTCACCTTCCATGAAGGAAACCCAGCTGAGATTCCCTGCCTATGCCCTGCCATCTACAGCCACCACTCAACTGATCACGGGGATGGTACAGTAATGGTTAGTATTTTGTTCCACTGTGCATGGGTTGCCATGACTTGTTGCCCAACTCCACAGCAGCTAACAGCAACAATTACATTAGAATATTACCTCTTAATCCAATCTCGGATGCTTCCACTTGTAGTTAGTTAAGAGTGTAAGAATCGATTTATTTAAAATACAGATTCCTGAGTTCTACTCACTTAGATTTCTGGTTCAATGTGATGAAAGGTGGGAAGTACTGGAACTTACATTTCAATAACAAGTTGGATGAGCCTCACAAAAGAGGACAATGTTAAAGAATATCTGGGGGCCTTTTCTGCAGCTCAAATCCTGATCTGAACATCATTTTAGCTCATGAGTTCAACCCCCTTTCAGCTTTTAGCATTCTAAAATAAAACTGTATTTTAACTCTGTTTCTCAAACTTTATTTCATTATTGCCTAAGAAACATTGTTAGACTTTTTTTTTTTTTTTTTGTCTCCACATCAATCCCTCACTTTGCTCCCCACCAGAATATCATTGTTGTTGGTAGGTGCCTTCGAGTCATCTCCAACTCATAGTGACCTCAAAGACAACAGAACAAAACACTGCCCGGTCCTGTGCCAGCCCCACGATCTTTGCTACATGTGAGCCCATCGTTGCAGCCACTCTGTCAATCCATCTCATTGAGGGCCGTCCCCTTTACTGTTGTCCCTTCACCTTGCCAAGCATAATATCCTTCTCCAGGGAATGGTCCCTTCTTACAACATGACCAAAGTAGGTGAAACGAAGTTTGGCCATTCTTGCTTCCAAGGAGCACTCGGGCTGCACTTCTTCTAGAATATATTTGTTAGTTTTTAGTAGTCCATGGCACTTTCCACACTCTTTGCCAACACCACAACTCAAAGCATGGACTCTTCTTTAGTCTTCCTTTTTCATTGTCCAACTCTCACATGCATATGTGACAATTGAAAATACATGGCTTATATGAAGTGCACCTTAGTCTTCAAGGAAACATCCTTGCTCTTCAACACTTGAAAGAGGTCCTTTGCAGCAGATTTGCCCAATGCAATATGTTATCTAGTGTCTTGACTGCTGCTTTCATTGGTGCTAATTGTAAAACCAAGTAATATGAAGTCTTTGACAACTTCAATCTTTTCTTCGTTTATCATGATGCTACCTATTGGTCCCGTTGTTAAGATTTTTGTTTTCTTTATATTGAGGTGTAATCCATTCTGCAGACTGTAGTCTTCAATCTTCATCAGTAAATGTTTCAAGTCATCCTCACTTTCAGTGAGCAAAGTTGTGTCATCTGCACAATGCAGGTTGTTAATGATTCTTCCTCTAATCCTGATGCCACATTCTTCTTCATATAGTCCACCTTCTTGGATTATTTGTTCAGCATACAGATTGAATAAATATGGTGAAAGGATACAACCCTGACACAACCCTTCTTGACTTTAAACCATGCAGTGTCCCCTTGTTCTGTTTGAATGACAGCTTCCTGGTCTATGTACAGGTTCCTTGTGAGTACAGTGAAGTGTTCTGAATTTCCATTCTTCTCAATGTTATCCATAATGTGTTATGATTCACATAAAACACAAGTAAACATCTTTCTGGCGTTCTTTGCTTTGAGCCAAGATCCATCTGACATCAACAATGATATCCCTCGTTCCACATCCTCTTCTGAATCCAGCTTGGATTTCTGGAAGTTCTCTGTCAATATACTGCTGCAACCATTTTTGAAGATTTTACTTGCATGCGATATTAATAATATTGTTAGATAATTTCCACATTCTGTAGGATCAGCTGTCTTTGGAATGGGCACAAATATGGATCTTTTCCAGTCAGTTGGCCAAGTAGTTGTCTTCAAAATCTCTTGGTATGGCTGAGTGAGTGCCTTCAGTGTGGCATCTGTTTGTTGAAACATCTCAATGGTTATCCTGTCAATTACTGGAACCTGGGTTTTTGCCACCTCCCTTAGTGCAGCTGCAACTTCTTCCTTCAATACTATTGGTTCTTGATCATATGTCACCTCCTGAAATGGATGAATATCAACCAGTTCTTTTTGGTACAGTGACTCTGTATTTCTTCCATCTTCTTTTGATGTTTCCTGAATCATTCAATATATTGCCCATGGAATCTTTCAATATTGCAACTCAAGGCTTAAATTTTCTCTTCAATTCTTTCAGCTTGAGAAATGCTGAGTGTGTTCTTCCCTTTTGGCTTTCCAACTCCATGTCTTTGCACACTTCATTATAATAATTGACTTCGTCT
>NW_006921921.1:1964672-1968151 GCF_000298275.1 Orycteropus afer afer | reverse complement strand
TAGAATATTGTATATTCTACATTCATTTTATATTCTATATCTATGGTGTTGAGTACCATAGATATATTGTATATTGATCTGTGGACTATGGCCTTTTGGAAGGCCTCAAGCCATTATGAATTTTAAGGTACTTTTGTCCTCTACTAAGAATTAATTTTGGCCCTTTGAGAGAAATGGCCTTGTTGGGAATGCATGGTGTAAACCAAAGATTCCAGGAAGCTTGTCATATGCTCCATGCCTGACTGCTCTTCCCACCCACTTTGTCCACTTTGTCCAAAATTAAACATGCTTCCTATTCACTTCATCTTCCCTTCTCTACCTCTTCTCCCTCCCTGTCATGACAATTTTATCTGATATGTATTTTATAATCCTGAATCTTCTTCCTCAACCTGATCTCCAAAACCCTCATTCTGAATTTCATAACTTTCCCCCTGAATGGTTGCAGCAGTCTGTCAACCAGTTTCTCATCTCTAGTCTTCAAATCTGTCTACACACAAAACACAACTATGTGCTGCCGTCAAGTTGGATCTGACTCATAGCGACCCCTCTTTGGGTTTCTGAGGCAGTATAACTACAGAAATAGATTGCCCAACCTTCCTCCCGAAGAGTGGCTGGTGGGTTTGAACCGCCAGCTGTAGCAGTCAAATGCCTTAGGCACTATGCCACCAGAGCTCAATTCAGATCCAATCATGTCACATCCCTGTTTTAAATCTCCTAGTGATCCCCCATTGCCCTTAGTACACAGGCTCCCCAAAGTCTGGCCCCTAATCTGTCTCTCCACCTCATCCCTTCTTTTTCTGCCCTCACATTTTATAGTTCTGTTCTACTGAACTAATCGCACTATTTCGTGTCTCTTTGCCTTTACTCACATTGTTATTTCTTTTCGCAGTTCTTTTCCCAGTCTTTATTAGGTACTTTATTCCTCCATAAAATGCAAAACTCAATACAGTCTTCATCTCCTTGAAGAGTCGAATCTGAGATGCCCACACTGAACCAAATGCTCTGTCCCGGTACTCCCAAGTCACTCCAGGTTTCTTTTCATGGCATTGCTTTGAAACTATGTCTGTCTTCCCATGAAATCTCAAATTTTTAATGACAGTAACTACATTTATTTTTGTAAAAAATTTTCTATCTTCAGAAGCTAATGGAGTCCTTGGCACATGAAAGATACTCAAAAAATATTTGTTGAACTAAACTGAACTACCCTTCCCAAAGTTGAGGCACTAATTAGTATTAAAATGGACGGAAAAGCAGGTGCCCAGGAAGGAAATAGAAAGAAAGCACAGGCCTTGATAATCCACCAAAAGGGTAATTACTTCTAAATAATTCAGATTTAACCAGGGTTGTTCCTGAAGGATGCCAAAACAACTGGTCAGTTCATTTAGAAAGTCAGCCAGTTGGCATCATGGAGACCAAAACATTCAACCAGTCATTTCAGTAGGTTCTGACTTTCCAGCAGGTGTCCACAGAGCCTGTGATGGAAGGAGTTACTGATCACTTGTTTATTTCTACTTTCTTCTCTGTCTCTACTGTACCATACCTCCTACAGCCCATGCTGGTGTTTTACCACTTGTGTGAAAATAGAAATATTGAAAATCATTCATGTTCAAAAATGTTCCCTAAGCTGGCTAGGGTACAAATAGTGTCCACATGGAAGAAACTACATGTAAAAAGGCAAGTTTAACCAACTTGCTCTAAAGCACTAGCCCTTTCAGGTTTCAGACACGTGGCCTCTCTGGCTGAATGGACAGAAAGTCTGAATGTGTAAGAGCAGCTAAAAACAACACCAACCCAAACAAGACTGCCATTCTCACTCCTCTCAGACCACTGCTCAGAGAGTCTTGCTGGCTAACGGGTTCTCCATGCTAAATAACGGCTATTCTTAGTCCATGCTGACTTGGCGGCTCAAGCCAGGTGAAAAGACAATTGACTCAAACAGCCAAACCGAACTCAAAACTTCACTAACGAGGTGGTTTATTTTCTAATCCCAGTCAGCATTGTAGGGCACTGAGTGAGTGCCACTTTCTAAAAACGTGTCTTTTATGTAAAAGAAAAATTATTAAAAGAAGGTGGGAGTGGGCAATAAAAGAGTCCTTTTATGGACTGTTTTATACTTTTTGTTTTGCTGTGTTGTGTGCTTTCTTGCAGGCGACTTTCTGGCAAATACTGCATCTTCAGCCAGGAGAAGTTGGCTGGGTACAAAAGGGCTTTTGAAGCGGTGAGTGTAAATTCAGACTCCTTTTCTTTCTTCCTTCCTTCCTTTCTTCGCCCTCTCTCTTCTCCTGTGTCTGGAAACCACTAAACAGAAATAATAAGCACCATTGCTTGCAGTCCACGTCCCATGAATTACTCAAACATCAGATGTAACTTTAGAATGGAGGCATGCTTTATTCTTCCCTGCAGAAGTTTCCCTATCCATTCTTTATTTACGTGTCACAAGGGTAAGCAACGTACAGCCAGTAAGAACACACGCATACACACACACACAGAGACACACACAGAGGAGGCCATTAAACAAATTAAAAGGGATAGAGATGACTAATACAGTACTCTTGGAATCCCCAATTTGATTAGTCTGAGTTTAATACACAAAAGCAGCGCCGGAGAAGGAGGGGAGATGAACTGCTCTTTAATAACCTGCACAATTAAATTATGGTCATGAATTTAACTATTTTATGTTTCTTAAAGGAGTCATATTATCTGATTGCTCATAAAAGAAAGCCTGTTTTTCACCAGAATTGCTGTGCCTGCCCCCGGCAGGCCCACTGTAGCAGTTCTGTTTTAATAGCTGTTTCTTTCCCCCTCCTGGCATGACATTCCTGTTTCTTGAGCTTTGTCTCCAGAAATTATTCAAGCAGCTTTAGCTCCTGCAGGCCCTACCTTCAGCACTTTGGAAACCTCAAATCAGAAGGGATAATATAGAGACTAGACATTGGTTTCCCTTTGGTAGCTAGCTGTAGGGAGCTGCTTTGGAGTAACGTTTTAGTCAAAAGTCCCAATAAGCTTCAGAACTGTGAAGAGCACAGTCTTCATTTTCTAAATTGTGATTTGGGTGAAAGTTTACAGGGGAAATCAGTTTTCCGTTCAATAATTCACACATATTTTGTTTCACGTCATTGATTGCATTCCCCTCAATGTAACTTTCCTCCCACATCCTTCCTGTCTTTCTTGTTTCCATTCCTCCCTCTCTTCTAACACTTCCTGCCTTTTGAACTTTGCCCTGGGCAAATGCTGCCCTCTTGATTCTGAATGGTGCATTGTTCTAAGGACTGTCTACCTTGCTAGAGATATAGTTCACCTTGTAGACTCCTCTGTTGTTTGACTGAAAATTCAGCTATGGGAGTGAGTTCAGTTCCAGGTCCAAAGGGTGGCCAAGGGCCATAGTCTTGGGGATTCCATCAGTCTCTGTCCAACCAGTAAGCCTGGTCTCTCTCTCTCTCTCTCTCTCTCTCTATATATATATATATGTTGTTGTTGTT
>NW_006921921.1:1960475-1963805 GCF_000298275.1 Orycteropus afer afer | reverse complement strand
TACTTCCGTAGTGATACTGCCTCGGAAACCCAAGGAGGGGTCGCTATGAGTTGGGGCCGACTCGACGGCACATAACAACAACAACAACAACCCTTTAGTTAGTGGTTTATCCTCCTTTTGTCTCCCATCCCTGGTAACCATCAAGGAATATTTCTTTTTGTCTGAAAACCTTTTCTTGACTTTTTACAAAAATCATCTAATACAATATTTGTCCTTTTGTGACTGACTAATTTCACTGAGCATAAATTTCTTTAAAAAATTGTGATTTGGGTGACAGTTTATAGAGCACATTCATTTTCCATTCAACAGTTTATACACATTTTGTTTCATGACATTGATTGCAATCCTCACAATGCAATAGCTTTCTTCCCTGTGGTAATCTTTTCCCTGTGTTCTTCTTTCATATGCATTCCTACCCTATGAACTACCTCCCTGTGCAAATACTGCCCTTCTGATCTCCCATGGTTGATCATTCTAAGGAGTGAACCTACCAATATAAAGGTTCACCTTATATACCTGTCTATTGTTTGGTTGGAAGCCATGGAGGTGAGTTCTGTTCCAGGGTGGAAGGGTGACTAGGGGCCATAGTCTTGGGGTTTCACCAGTCTCTATCAGACCAGTAAGGCTGGTCATTTTTTTATGATTTTGAGTTTTGTTCCACATTTTTCTCCCACTCTATCCAGCATCTCCTATTTTGATCCCTTTCTGAGTAGTTGACAGTAGTAGCCAGGCAGAAGTGCCATTTTAATGGAAGCCCATTCGCTGAAGAAATTGAGATGTTTCACTGAATATCAGGGAGTGCATTGTGTCTAAAGCTGAGATGGTATGACTTGTTTATAAAGGGAACAGGCTGCCCTTTTTCATTCCTTCATGAGAATTGTCTCCTCTTCTGAAGCATCCTGTGGATGTCTAGCCAACAGTTCTCTATAGCAATATGTCTGTCATTTGCCTTCACTTAGAAGCAGGGCTTTGAGCTGCAACAGAACTGAAAAACGAAATTGAAGAAAAATAAAACTTTTGCTGAAGTGAGAATAAAACCCTAATCAAAAAAAAAAAAAAAAGTTTTTCTGAACCTGAAACCAAATAAAAACAACAACATTATTGTTATTTTGTGTGTGTGTGCCATGAGTTTTGGCTCAACAATAATATTTAAATTATAAGTAAGACCATTTATGGACAATTTGTGTGATTTTCATCTAGCACCCATGTATACTGAATGCTTGTCTGACACAGGGCTGGTAAGGACATAGTTCATTGCTTTGGCAAGCGACATTGCACAGTTGCAGGCTAGGTGATGACTGCTGTTACACTAGACAATTCACAGGCCCATCAGAGTTCACTATTTCTGCTCTGTGCTTGACTTCTCTCATAGTAACATGAGCTGTGCCTACTGAAGATGGGAGAAACACTTGGCCATTGAAAGCACTAGTCAGAAATCTGAAAGAACTGGTAAACTGCATTGAGTTCTGAGCAGAGTTTTATGTGAATTGAAATTTGTCAAATGAGTGTAAACATTTTAAATGTACATTATTCACATTTTTAAAGTGTGATATTTAAATTTAAGAAATAGAACTTTGTTCATTTAGAAGCAGTATATAATTAGTGTATAACTTAAATGAGCATATCATTTTTTGATGATTCCGTTCTTATATTCAATCTTTATTTAAATGTAGGATCACACATTGTTTGTACTAATATGTTTTAATTTGATGTTTATCTCTCAAATCAAAATGTTAACAAACTTCAGTAACTAGTGGGAAGAAAATTAATGTTTCAATTGCAATATACCATTATTTTACTCAAACAACTTGATGGGTTCACTATGAAATGAAATTTTCCTTCAAAAGGTGCTGGGTAAATGTATGAGAATATTGTAAAGTGGGACTTTGAATGAAAGAAATCGTCAGACCCTATGAATGTAAAATCAAAATTATTTCAGGTTTACTAATATATTGATGATAACTGACAATAAGCATTTTAATACATATTGGCTCTAATTCATTTCTACAAATGTATTTAGTCATTCTATTGTCTTTATAGGAGCTCTGGTAGTGTAGTGCCTAAAGCATTCAACTGCTAACTAGAAGGCTGGTGGTTCAAACCCACCAGCCACTCCTCGGAAGGAAGGTTGGGCAATCTACTTCCATAGTGATACTGCCTCGGAAACCCAAGGAGGGGTCACTCGGAGTCGGATCCGACTCGACAGCAGTGAGTTTATTGTCTTTATATTATCAAAGTCTAAGACTTGTTTTTCCTGTAATGTAATATAAAAACCAAAATCCATACTCAGCGTCCTCAAGTAGATTTCATACTCCTAGCTACCCCCACTGGGTTTCCAAGATGGTAAATCTTTATGGAAGTAGATTGCCCCATCTTCCTTCCCCAGAGAGGCTGGTGGGTTTGAACCACCAACTGTCTGGATAGAAGTCAAATGCCTTAGGCACTGTGCCACCAGAGCTGCTTTATGTAATAGTGAATATAAAATGTGCTCTAATGTTAATATTATTTTTCATTCCTTGAATTCTAATATAGGATGAACCAGAGAAAATCCATGGGGAGAACGTTTCTAATATAAAAAGATTGAAAATAGAAGTACATGTAAAATTTGCAACACAGATATGGTTGGAGACCATGCAGTAAATTTAGATAGGCACCTGAAGCTCCACCATATGGATGAATGTAATGCAGTAAAACACAAGAAGACAAAGAAGACTGAGGAAGTGTCAGAATTATTCTGAATAAGGAATAAAAAATATTAGATGAGTCATTCCAGAATGCCTTAAAGTAAATTAGATAAACAAACAATTGCAAATTCATGTGTTCAATTAGTTACTGTTGGTGGTTGTTCATTTTAGTTAACTGGAGTCTCAAGGTTCCACAAAATTTTAAATCCAATTATTGCTTCAATTGGTCAAAATTTTCAATCAACTCAGAGAACACTATGGAAATGATATCTTACTTGTCCTTAAAACTTAGTTCTCAAATTAGTAGTAATCCAGAAGGATGAATATTCTCTTTGAAAGTGGATGTTACCAGTAGATTGAGTTAGTCAATTCTAGGAATTGATACTCAATTCACACAAAATGGTAAAATACCTCTGTTGACAATGGGAATGAAAGACTTAAAAGAAAGATACGCAGGTCTGTACATAAAAAACACGGTGTGTCAAATTTTATAGAAGTACATTGATTTACAACAGATTTATTTTGCAACTATGGATAATGACTCTACTATGAGTCAGCTCCAGGGTTACAGGTGAGGAGAGACAACTCAGGGACGCCCAAAGTAGCAGGTGGGAAGAGCAGGAGAAAGGGGATTGAAAGCCAGGAA
>NW_006921921.1:1942675-1956461 GCF_000298275.1 Orycteropus afer afer | reverse complement strand
TGGGCAGCTGGATGTAGTTATTCCCCATGGTGAGATTGGTAATCAACTCCATGGTGGAAACTACTGGAGAACTGAATAGCTGCTTTAGGGATGTGGGCTGCTTCTGGTATGTAAGAAGCAGCTTTGGGGAGGGTCTCCAGTTTATAACATGCTTGGACTCTGCATGTAGCTGAGGCTTCAGTCAGTAGCCTGCCATGCCCTGCCAATCTTGGGTCTTTTTCTGGATTTGAATTAGTGGCCTGCCATGTTGTTTGGTGATATCGGGACTGTGCCTTTTCACTTGTTGACCTTGCATTTGTCAGTTTCAGCAGCCAGCTTCTGCCTGTGTGAAGAAAACCACTAGCTTCAGTGGGCCTGGAGCAAGAGGCAGAGCTGAAGCCCAAAGTCGAGGGGCTTTCACTCAGCCCCTGAGCCTGGCACTTTGAACTTGGACTTCTAGCCTCCAAAAATTGTAAGAATAAACTCCTGTTTGTTAAAGCTATCCCATTTGTAGTATTTTTTTTGTAAGAGCAGCACAAAGGTAACCTAAACAATTGTGTACCAATTTTTTTTGAAAAAAACTAAGGGAATCTGTACAGGTTTGCTCAACAAGATGGAACAATATATTCACAATGTCAGTAACATTACTAGATTGCAAAAATCTGAAATATGTTAGCTGAGAATAATATAAAATACTATTTTTCTAATGAAAAACGGGCAAAGTAATTGTTCAGGTTAACTAGTGCCACTCTGACAATAATATACTACAAATGGGATGCTTGAACAAATAGGAGTTTGTTCTCTCTCAGTTTGGAACTTCAAAGTCCAAGTTCAAAGTGCCAGACTCTAAGGGCTGGGTGAAAGCCCCTTGACCTTGGGCTTCAGCTCTGCCTCCTGCTTCGGCCCACTGGAGCTGGAGGCTTTTCTTCACTCAAACAGCTGCTGGCTGCTGAGACTGACAAACCCAAGATTGACAAGTAAAAAGGCACAGTCCCGATGTTACCAAACCACACAGCAGGCCATTAATTCAAGTCAACTGAAAGTCCCAAGATCAGCAGAGCATGGCAGGCTGCTGAACAATGACATGCTTCACACAGAGTTCAAGAATGCTGTAAGCTGTTTCTTATATATGGGAAGCAGACTACATACCCAAAGCAGCTACTCAGCTGCTCCAATAGATTCCATCATGGATTTAATTACAAATTTCACCATGGGGAATAACTTCATTCAGCTGCCCAGCCACTCAACCAGGTCCAGCCAAGTTGACACACAAACTTAACCACCACAGTAATGAAAGTTATGGTGAAATTGCAAAGTGAACAATTAATCATGAATGATGTTTTTTGGTATATGAGTGGAAATTAAGCTAAAATTAAGACCTCTTAATAATCCATTAGGAAACACATTGATTGAGAACTTTAATGTCAGGGGAAAAAGTTATCATTGAAAATGATAGCATAATAAAAAATAATTAATCGAGATCTTCATTATCAAAATGTAATTATTTCTAAACTTAAAGTGAAAACCACATTATATTTAAAGAACATTTGGGAAGTGATAGAAAAGCTGAAAAGGAGCAATACTGAAAGTATAACGAAGGAAAGCAATTCAGGAAATACACTTCAAATGATGTTCATAAGATGGAATTACTTCTCAAAATGAAAGGAAAAAAAGTTACATTGAGATCAAATGACTGAATTGTTAACATTGACTCCATATTAACAAGCTTTGATGATACACAAAGAGTCAAGAAAGAAAGAAAAAAAGAAAAAGAAAACCCATATTCTTGAATTTTGGGAAGGAAACTGTTCCCAATGTCCCCAGTTATATGAAATTGCTATGGTTGTTTTGGGTGCACCAGATACTCTGGTCAGTGTTATGAGGATTTTCTTCGGTTTGAAATTTATCTTGTGAGATAACAGGGATAACTTAAATGAAAAAATGTTAGAGGACATAATTAGAGGTGTGATGATAGCTTATTGCTATGATGTTTTCTTTTTTTTAACTTTTTATTGTGATTTGGGTGAAAGTTTACAGAGAAAATGGTTTTTTCATTCAACAGTTTATACATGTTTTGTTTTGTGACATTCACTGTAATCCCCACAATGTAACAGCACTCTTCTCACTCCCTATGTGTTTTGACCATTTCCATTCTTCCTTCTTTCCTATCCCTTGCTGCCTTTTGAGCTTTATCCCTGGGAAATTGCTGCACTTTTGATCTTGTTGGTTGATGGTTCTAATGAGTGTGTATGTGATGATGTTTTCTTAATGAAATGTAAAATTATGTATGAATTAAATCTATATTTATAATAAATGTTTGTTTATGGAATGTCATGGCAATTGTTCAGTTTAGAACTGGCCTTAACATTAAAGTACTATTTTATTTTGCATTCCCTTTGCGTATTGACATATTATGCATGTGAGAGCTGGACAGCGAAAAGGAAGACTGAAGAAGAGTTTGAGTTGTGATGTTGGAGAAGAATGCTAAGAGTGCCATGGTCTGCTAAAATGACTAACAAATCTGTCCTGGAAGAAGTTAAGCCAGAATACTCCTTGTAGGCGAGAATGGCCAGTCTTCGTCTCATCTACTTTGGTCATGTTGTCAGAAGGAACTATTCCCTGAAGAAGGATATCATGCTTGGCAAAGGGGAGGGTCAACAAAGAAGGGAAAGGCCCTCAGTGAGATGGATTGACACAGTGGCTGTAACAATGAGCTCAGGTATAGCAAGGACAGTGAGGTTGGCATAGGACTGGGCAGTGCTTCATTCTGCTGTGTATAGGGTCACTGTGAGTCAGAGATGACTCAACAGCACCTAACAACAACAACAATATTGTATTTTGCATTCCCTTTGTATATTGATGTATTAGGTATGATAGCATACTTCATTATTCTAGTATTTTGTGAATATGAAGTGTTAATAGTGAAATATCACCTACATCAAACTTAAGTTTTTTCTCAATGTATTTTATGTGATTTTTTTTCCTACCAAACAAGTATTTTGAATCTTTAATTTAAAATTTATACAATATCTTTGGAGTGTTTTTTATCACAGTACTAGCTCTAAAGTGACTCAGTACAGCAGTGAATTCTATTTAAAATAATAGAATTAAATTTATACATATGTTTTACATTGTCTTTTTCTTTATATTGAAATACTTTTAGACAGTGATTAAAGCTGAACATTATTGTCACTTTAGATTTAATTATTAATGAATGTTCGGAAAGAGTTCAATATTGCTACTTTCAAAATTAGTTACAAAATCCTGTGGTGAACAAAATTAGAGATAATATAAAAATTCAGTATTATTTGTAATGTACAGGAAAAATTTGGTAGCCATACTTCTTCAAATGCAATTACTCCTGGTTATCCAATTGCAGGGGGGAGCTCTGGTAGCATAGTGCCTAAGGCACTCGACTACTAAACAGAAGGGTGGTGGTTCAAACCCGCCAGCCACTCCTCAGAAGGAAGGTTGGGCAATCTACCTCTGTAGTGATACCACCTCAGAAACCCAAAGAAGGGTCACTATGAGTCAGGTCCAACTTGAGGCCACATAACAATAACAACAACAACAACTATGTGTAGAATATAAATTTAAGATAGGAGAGTAAACAGGTTCAAGTTGGCTCAATCATGACTGACAAAGTAAAATAGGAAAAGAACCAAATTTGTAAAATTTTAGTGAAGCCAAGTGATGAATGGAAAAATTTATGGTTCAAAATCCTGTTTAGAAGTTATAGTTCAGATGAGTGAAAACCTCATTTAGTTGTTATTGTTAAGTGCCGTTGAGTCAGTGCAGACTTCAACCCTATGTGCAACAGAATGAACTGTTGCCTGGTCCTGCTCCATCCTCACAGTTGTTGCTATGTCCGAGCCCATTATTACAAACTGTGTGTCAATCCATCTCATTGAGGATCTTCCTCTCTTTCATGAATCCTCTGCTTTACCAAGCAGGATGTCCTTCACCAGGAACTTGTCTCTCCTGATAATATATCCAAGGTAAGTGGCACAAAGTCTTGCCATCCTCACTTCTAAGAAGCATTCTGGCTCTACTTCTTCCAAGCAGATTTGTTTGTTCTTCTGGAAGTCCATGATATATTCATTATTATTCATCAACACCATAATTCAAATGCATCAATTCTTCACTGGTCTTTCTTATTTATTATCTAGCTTTTTGCTGCATGTGAGGTAATTGAAAGTATGACTTGGATTAGGTAAACCTTGGTGCTTAAGGTGACATCTTTGGTTTTCTAACATTTTAAAGAGGTCTTTTGCAACAGATTTGCCCAATGCAATATGTTGTTGGATTTCATGACTGCTGCTTTCATGGGTGTTGACTGTGTATCCAAGTAAAATGAAATCTTTGACAATGTCAATATTTTCTTCATTTATCATGTTTTTTATTGGTCCAGTTTTAAGGATTTTTGTGGTTATTTTATGTTGATGTGTGACCCATACTGAGAGCTGTAGTCTTTGATCTTCATTAGTAAGTGCTTCAAGTCCTCTTCACTTTCAGCAAGCAAGGTTGTATCATCTGCATATTGAAGCTTTTGATGAGTCTTCTTCCAATCCTGATGCTGCATTGTTCTTCACACAATCCAGCTTCTTAGATTACTTGTTCACTGAACGTATTTAATAAGTATAGGTTAAGGATAAAATTCTGATACACAACATTCTTGATTTTAAACCATGCAGTATTCCCTTGTTGTCTTCAAAGGACTGCTTCTTGGTCTATGTACAGGTTCCACACGAGCACAATTAACTAACTGTTCTGGAATCACTATTCTTCCCAATGTTATCCATAAGTAGTTATGATCCACATGGTCAAATGCCTTTTCATAGTCAATAAAACACAAGTAAGCATCTTTCTGGTTTTCTCTGCTTTCGGCCAAGATCTATCAGACATCAACAATAATGACTCTTGTTCCACATCTTATTTTGAATCTGGCTTGAATTTCTGGCAGTTCCATGTTGATGTACTATTGCAACTATTTTTGAATTATCTTCAGCAAAATTTTACTTGCATGTGATATTAAATTTATTGTTTGATAATTTCCACATTCTGTTGGGTCACCTTTCTTTGGAATGGGCACATATATGAATCTCTTCCAGTTGGTTAGCCAGGTAGCTAACCTGGGATAGATGGGTGAATGCTTCCAACATTGCATATGTTTGTTGAAATATCTCAGATGCTATTCTGTCAATTCCTGTTGTTGTTGTTGTTGTTATGTGCTGTTGAGTCAGACCTGACTCATAGCGACCCCTCCTTGGGTTTCCCAGGCAGTATCACTATGGAAGTAGATTGCCCCATCTTCCTTCTGAGGAGTGGCTGGTGGGTTTGAACCGCCAGCCTTCTGGTTAACAGTCAAGTGCCTTAGGCACTGTGCTACCAGAGCTCCCTAGACCCTTATTTTTCACCAATGCCTTCAGTGCAGCTTGGACTTCTTCCTTCAGTGCCATTGACTCTTGATCTTCTGATACTTCCTGAAATGCTTGAACATCAACCAATTCTTTGTGGTATAGTGATCTGTATATGCATGACATTTTCTTTTGATGCTTCCTGCATTGTTTAGTATTTTGCCGGTGAAACCATCTATATTACCACTCTTTGTCTTTTTTGTCTTCTTGAGCCACCCATTAAACTCTTCTGTTCATCTCTTTTACTCTATATTCAAGAGCAAGTTTCAGAATTTCTTCTGACATCTACGTTGGTTCTTTCCTATCTTTTTAATGACTTTTTGCTTTCTTCATATATGATGTCCTTGATGTCATCCCACAAATCATTGAGCCCTTGATTATTGGTATCTAATATGACAAGAAGTATTCTACCATATACAGTTCAGGCCATAGTCTCAAACTGATGAATGATGAGCTGAATTGCAATGAGGGGCACAAATAGAAAAGGTGTGAAGAATTTTTTTTTGTTGTTGTTGTTGTTGCTGGCTTCAAAAATAGTTCCCACTGGATCCTAACTGCTACTGGAAAAGTGGATCTCCTTGTTTTTACCTCAAATTAAGTGGTGAATAGTAATTATTCACAGTGACATCATTTTCAGATATAAATGGTGGCAATGTCTTACAGATACCCAAATTCTGGGACAGTTACATATGATCTTCCCATGTGGTTGCCAGATTTTACATTGTTTCGGGGTAGTTGAGCATGAGGATTGAAAGCACAGATTTAGGATCCAGACAGGTTGACTTCTAATTTTGCCTTTAAGGACTTCAGGAACTTTGGCATGTTATGTAATCTCTATTTGCCTCAGTTTCCTTATTGCAACATGAGGATAATAATGATACTATTAAAGGTTATTTTAAGGGTTAAATGACATCTGTATTGCCATAGAATAGGTCAGATACTGAGTTGGGGCTTATCAATTATTGAGTATTTATTATGTAGCTGGCACTCTATTGAAACTTTATGTGAATTATCTTATTTACACAAAGAACCTAAATTATAGCTGTTAATTTCTCCATTTTAAAGATGAGAAACTGAGATTTATAGAGACTAATTTCCCAGTCATTAGGATAGAGAGCGGCAAATTGTAGAGTCAGCTTATGAATGTGGACAATCTGATTCTAAAACTATGTGCTCAGCCACTTCTTATACTATGTATACTCAGGAATATTTTCCTTGGGGACAAGAGCATATAGTCCAATCAAGGAGAAAACAGTGAGGCGATCAGCTATCATTTCAAATAGATAGTATTCAAGGAGGCAGGGAATTGTGTGTGTGGAGAGGGATGGCGAAAGGGGATCACACAATGGCTGATAAAGGCTGCAAGACATCAGACAGCTGGCACATGCAAAGCAATGGCATGGAATTTTTAGCTGTCTCAGTAGGGAATCAGTAGCCAATATCCAGTCTTTTGTTCTAAGGTAACCAAAGCTCATTGATGGGAAAATATGCTAATTGTAGTTATCCTGGCTGTTCATCTTGCCTGAAACCCACCAGCCACTCCTCGGAAGGAAGGTTGGGCAATCTACTTCTGTAGAGATACCACCTCGGAAACCCAATGAGCAGTTGCTATGAGTTGGGTCCAACTTGACAGCAGTGAGTTTTTTTTTTTTTTTTTTTTTTTACTTGTTAACTGCCTGACTTAATCACTCAGTTGGTTTGGTTTCGGTTGTGGTGTCTGGTCACCTTGTCAGAGATGAGTATTGAAAAGTTATTCTGGAGCAGTGTCAACTGACAAATACTGCTTCTTTCTTTTTACCTTGTATTCAATAAGGCCTGAAGAGTTGTGAAGAGGAACTCATTAAGTTTCTCACTGATCTTATGATCCACCTCCGGAAGCTGCATATGAAGTGTAAGGAGGAGTTACTCATTTTTTTTCCTTGGGATTCTAAAGCTTGGTGGATCACTGCATGCTATTCCATTCTTTATGCCAGTGCAGACCACATAATCTCCTTGGACTTATTCTCACTACAGTGAAAATGGGAACTAATATTTAGGGATTTTGTATGTTAAAACTTCTCACTGTCCAACTTTGAACTGTCCAACTTTGAACTGTCCTTTCATTGTGGTTTGTTGGATGTAATGAATAGTAGGCTTAGCATAAATAGACTTTGCCTTTGTGTTGTATTTGTGATTTGGGGTCAAGGTAACATTTAGTTTTACCATCAATGTTTGGGAACTCTGGTAGCATAATGCCTATGGCACTTGACTGCTAACCAGAAGGCTGGCAGTTCAAACCCACCAGCCACTCCTTGGAAGGAAGATGGGGCAATCTACTTCGATAGTGATATTGCCTCAGAAAGCCAAGGAGAGGTCGCTATGAGTTGGGTCCAACTCCACGGCACATAACAACAACAACAACAACGTTTGGAGACCAAAGATAGGCCATTCATAGAGAGGCATATAGAATACATGCAGTCTGCCGTTTCATTTTTAAATGAAATTGATTAGAGATCCTTACTGCCATATCAGATAAGCTTCTTTCTATTCCAGAACTGAGATTAAAGTGTGCTACTCCTCGGAAGGAAGGTTGGGCAATCCTACTTCCGTAGTGATACTGCCTCGGAAACCCAAGGAGGGGTCGCTATGAGTCGGGGCCGACTCGACGGCACATAACAACAACAACAACAATGTCCTAACCTACCTACTACAGAAAAATTTCCCCATAGTGTATACTTGTTTTGGTTACCTAGTGCTGCTCTGATAGGAAATGGGATGACTTTAACAAAGAGCTTATTCTCTTACAATTTTGGTGGCTAGAAGTCTGAGTTCAAAGTGCTAGGCTCTCATGGCTGGGTGAAAACCCCTCAACCCCGAGTTCTAGCTCTGCCTACTGCTCCTGTCCCACTGAAGCTGGAGGCTTTTCTTCACTCAGTCAGCTACTGGCTGCTGAGGCTGACAAATCCAAGGTTGACAAGTAACAAGGCACTTTCCCAATATTACACTGCAGGCCACTAATCCAAGTCCAGAAAAAGTCCCATGATTGCTGGGGCATGACAGGTTACTGACTAAAGACGCAGCTACATGCAGGGTCCAAGCGTGTCATCAACTGGAGCCCTTCCTCAAAGTTGCTTCTTATATACGGGAAGCAGCCCACATCCTAAAGCAGCTGCTCCAGCATGTTCCACCATGGAGTTGAGTACCAATCTCACCATGGGAATAACCACATCCAGCTGCCCAGCCATTCAACCAGGTCCAGTCAAATTGACACACAACCTTAAACTCCACAATACTATTCTACACAATCTACATTGGTTGGATGTCACTAATTACTATTTTTGTCTGTGCTCTTGATTTGTCAAATAGTAACTATGAGAATTTCATAATAAGAGTATGTGTGGCTATGCACATTGGAACTTACCTTTGCTGGATATATGAAACAAGTCCAGTAAAAACAATATTTATACTAAACTGTTTTATTTGGAGTAAAAATCCAAGGTTCTGTGAGCTCCTGACATCACTTGTGAGATTTTACAATACTTTCTTTCCATTAGTCACTGAATTTTATTAATATTTTTTAAAACCAAGATGATAAACATTTGAAGGCAAATTAGATCTGCCTTCTTGTTTTCAGATGGAAAAAAAATACATACTTCAAATATTTACTGTGGTAGTTAAATTTGTGTGTCAACTTGGCTGGGCCTGGTTGAGTGGCAGGGCAGCTGGATGTAGTATTCCCCATGATAAGAGTGGTAATCAACTCCATGGTGGATTCTACTGCGAGCAGCTGAGAAGCTGCTTTAGGGATGTGGTCTGCTTCCTGTATATAAGAAACAGCTTTGGGAATGGTCTCTAGCTTATGGCACACTTGAACCCTTCATGTAGCTGAGTCATTGTTCAGCAGCCTGCCATGCTTTGCCTACCTCAGGACATTTAATGGACTTGATTTAATGGCCTGCCATGTAGTTTGGTAATATTGGGACTGTGCCTTATTACTTGTCAACTTTGGGCTTGTCAGCCTTGGAGCCAGCAGCTGAGTGAAGAAAAGCCTCCAGCTCCAGTGGGCCGGGAGCAGGAGGCAGAGCTGAAGCCCAAAGTTGAGGGGCTTTAACCCAGCCCCAGAGCCTGGCACTTTGAACTCAAACTTAAAGTCTCCATATTATAAGAATAAACTCTTCTTTTTAAGGCCATCCCATTTGTGTTATATTCCTGTCAGAGTGGCACTAGGTGACCAGAACATTTACCAAATGACATTCAAATCTGTTAGCATATTTGAAGATTATTCTGAACTAACAGATGGATTTGAGAGGGAATGTAGATTAGTAGTTAGAAGTCAGGCTTAACCTAGACTTTCTGGATTTGAATCCTAGTTCTATTACTTTCTAGCTGTGTAATCTGGGGCAAGATACTTAACCTCCATTTCTTCATCTGCAAAGTAGGGATATTAATTCTAGCACTTACCTCAAGGATTGATTTGAGGATTATATGACTTAATACATGTAAAATACTTAGGCCAATACTTGGTATGCATCTCAGTAAATGTGAGCCCTTAAGTTAACCGTGAGACTGTCCTTGCTTTCATCAGTGGGGATG
The DNA here is from genome assembly GCF_000298275.1 of Orycteropus afer afer. NCBI lineage: Eukaryota > Metazoa > Chordata > Mammalia > Tubulidentata > Orycteropodidae > Orycteropus > Orycteropus afer. Next base: position 1,946,493 of record NW_006921921.1, on the reverse strand, counting down.
ACCTTGTTCTTTCAGTACAGCTTGACTCACACAGATCCTGTCATTCTTACTTCCAATCAGTACTTCTGAAACACAATAATTAAGAAGGTAGACACAGCTACACTGAATACGAGTATAAGCTCTGTCATTGGTTGTATGACCTTTGGGAAGGCACTAGTTCTTTCATCTATGAAAGGGGGATAATTATCATCACTTTAATGGACTGTGTGGTAACAAAATCTCATAATATGAATAACGGACTGAATACAATGTCTAAATCACTGTAAATGCCCAACAACTGTAGCTTTATAGCCAAGAGAAGCAGCACTGGTTTTTAAAAATAGACAATGATCTGAATGTGTAGAAGGCTGGCCTCTGGTCCAGATTCATATTCTCATTGACATAGGGTAAGGCAATTAAATACTTGGCCCTCCATATTTGGGAAACGATGACAGAATATTCCCCTTTACTGAAATCTACCGTCTCTTCTCATTTGCTTCCCAATCTGTGAATGTCTAGAACAGGAAAAATAAGAGTAAAGAGAACAAATACTTAGGGAATTTCTCTGGTAAATTGACCAGGTAGGACAAGATGAGAGAAAAGTGAGTGTGGAAGTAAACTGGAAAAGGAGACACATGAATCAGGGGGTGGAGGGTGAGGTGTTGCCTCTTTAGACTGCCTTCCCTTGGCACAAGAGAGGATCATGGGCTTTGGAAAGGGAAGGAAACACTTGTTTAATGAAAGGTGTTAGGGCAAGAAAAAGCATAAAGAATGGAAGCCTAATGAAAATAAGAGTCTTTTGCTGCTGTCCCTATAAAGGTCTAGGATATAGGAGAATGGTCAAAATCATCTTATAATATTATGAGACACTCAAATGAATATAATAAAATGGCAAAGATGATATCAGAACTCAGAAGGTCCTCAGACAGAGGCTTTTGATTGCTGAGTTACGACCAGAAATCATGATTCAATGCATCCAGACTGAGAAGCAGATTTTCTTTAACACATGCAGGTGTCTGTACATTTTGTGAAATACTATATCACACGGTCTCTAAACAGAGGATTGGGAGACCTAAATATTGGCTCCTACCTCTTCCTCATGTCAATTCATGAGTTCACTAGGTGGTGCAAACATTAACTACTTGGCTGCTAACTAGAAGATTGATGGTCAGAGTCCATCCAGAGGTGCCTCTGAAGAGAGTCCTGGAGATCTACTTCCAGAAATCAACCATTGAAGATCCTATGAAGAGGAGTGGAGACAAGATGACATCCTGCTAACACAGTCTGCCCAATCTTTCAACAGTGACCTAGAAAAACTGAGTGAAACATAGAAAAATAATGATCCTGGAAGTCCGAGCATCAAACAAGAGGATAAAAATTAGATTGAGTGCTGAATGGAAAGGGAGACAGAGCAAGGTCAGAGACTGAGGGGAGACAGAAGAAGCTGGGACACAATGAAGTGAGGCCATTTGGAGGCACAGAAGGCATCATATGCACAGATGAGGAAAAAGCAACTTCATGAAATCCACACTGCAATAGAGATGTAGTGTGGACAGATCTGGAGGGAATCAAGGTGAGCCGAATATGCTCTGGACCTAGGAATGGAAAATGCAAGGAAACAGGTCAGATTTTCAGTGGCACAGGTAACCACGGAACAAAGAGGGAACCAGAGAAAGAGAATGAAACAACTCATCACTAGTAACTATTAGTCATTTGGGTTGAGGGCCTGTGTGAGGGCAAAGGCCTGTAGTGTGAAGGTTGGAGAAGGTAGACTCGAGGTGGCCTCTCACTTTATTGAGTCTGGGCAGGAGCTGAATAAACAGTTGTGTGCACCCAGAAGGGCACCAGACCCACACCAGTGAATCACAATCTGAGAGTTGCATTCTCCACTCTAAAAAACACACCTTCCCGGTGACTACCAGTGAATCCTTTTCCCACCCCCACAAACCCAATGGCTAAGGAACTCCCCCTGGCCACTCCAACCCACCTTGTTCCAAGGCTACCTCCTCAGTAGCCTAGCTACCAGCTACAACATACCCTAAGCAGACAGAGCCAGGGTCTGCTGCTTGCCTTGCTTGTATTTGTGTCATTGACTAATCCTTCACTCACTGAACATAAAAGGTGCACACCTGCAGCCTCCTCTTTTGGAGGTGTGCCCTTGCAATGGACTCCCCCCACCTCCACAGGCACATGCTCTGTTGCATCAGTGTATTGAACCAGAGCCATCTCATCCCAGGGCTGCTGGCTGACCATAACAACTAAAGCTCTTCTCCTTTTCTTTTTTATCTTTCCCTTTTCTTCTTCATCTTCTCTCTTTTTTCCTTTTCTATTTTTTACTTTTCCTTCCTTTTTATTGGGTTATTTCTCTCTCTTCCTCTTCTTCTTCTTTTATTTGTACTAATCCTTCTTCTCATTCATCCCTCATTTTTTCTATTTTTGCTTCTTCTTTTTTTCTATTTTTCTTCTTCTTCTTTTTTTTGTCCCCTGTCCCAACCAATGGGAAGAAAACATTAACTCTCCACTAGTCAGCTGTATCTACTGCACCTATCACCTCACCCAAAGAGTGAGCACAACCACTCACTCCTGCACCATTGGATCAATGACAGATGGTAGACAACACCTGTTCATCTACCAGAAGCTCCTCTTTATAACAGACACCTACACCCACATTCCCACCATTTATTCCACCCACCCAGAAATAGCTGGGAAGTGAACCAGTGTGGCCAAGCTAACAACAAAAGAGGCATGCCTGTCCCACCCATCCAGACATATTGAAACAAGCCAAAACAGAAAAAACAAAGTAAAACAACACATAATCAACAAACAAGAACAACTTCAAAATATCTCAGAAACAACAGACAACTTCAGTTCAAACAAACAGGAAAAGATACTGGGAGCAAGTGACCAAGATAAAGTATTAGGAAACCTTCCCAAGGAAGAACAGTCAATAGAACTACCTGACAAAGAATTCAATAGAGCTACATATAGAGAGCATTACAAGACTTCAAGGAAACCATAAACAAAAACAAGGAAAAGATAGACAATACCCTTGAAGATTTCAGGGAAACAATACAAGAGAAAAAATGACAAATAGACAATTAGAAGTCATACAAAAACAGTAATTAGTAATCCAGAAGATTAACACTAAAATTACAGAGATAGATAACACATTGGAGTAATGAAAAAGTAGAATTGAATTGTTTAAAGAATGGATTAGACAGAAGACAAATCTCTTGACCTCAATTTTTTGAGGAAAAATCAGAAAAAAGAATGAATGAAAATGAATAAAATCTAATTATATGGGATGATATCAAGAGAAACAACCTATGTACAATTGGAATTCCAGAATGGGTGAGGGGAGGGGGTATAGAGAAAACTGTCAGAATTGCAAGCAGAAAATTTCTCCAATATCATGAAAGGTAAAAATATATCCATCCAAGGAGCTCAATAAAACCCATACAGGGTAAGCCCCAATAGAAAGTCACCAAAAATATATCATAATCAAACTCTGTAAAACCAAAGACAAAGAAACAATCTTGAGAACAGCCCAGGAAAACTTAAATGTTGCCTACAAAGGACAACTAAGACTAACCTCTGATTTCTCTGTGGGAATCAAACAGGAAAGAAGATAATAAGATGACATCTAAAAAACCTTGAATGAAAAAAATTGCTAATCAAGAATTATATATCCAACAAAACTGTCCCTCAAAACTGATGGTAAATTAGTATTTTTCCAAGACAAATAGAAATTAAGGTAATGTGTAAAAACCAGACCAAACTTACAAGAAATGCTAAAAGGAGTCCTTTGGACCCAAAAGCCAACAATGAGAGACAATAGC
>NW_006921921.1:1912107-1914853 GCF_000298275.1 Orycteropus afer afer | reverse complement strand
CTCAGAAACCCAGTGAGGGTTGCTATGAGTTGGAATTGACTGGATGGCAATGAGTTTGGTTTTTTGGTTTGGTTTTGAGTAGGTGATATTTGAGGAGAAACTTTAATGATGCAAGAGTCAGCTAGGTGAGTGTCTCAGGTGTGAGAGTTGGAGTTGTGTGTCAACTTGGCAGGACCACAATTCTGAGTGGTTTAAGCAGTTGTGATGTGGGTTATTCCCATGGTGAAATGGAATGTATATGTTTTGAGCGGTCAATCCATTGAAAGGGAGTTTCCCTAGGAGTGTGGCCTGCTTCCAATATATTTATGGATATCCTGGGAAAATGAGACACTCTTCTGTGGATTGGGATCCTGTGCTGCCTAGAACTGTCCATGAGTGAACAATCCACCATTTGGCCTGGTGATCTTGGATTCATCATTCATTGGAGTCTACAGCCAGTGTACTGCCTGCCAACCTTGAGCTGGTCAGCCCCTGCAGCTGTGTGAATCAGGAAAAGTATCCAGCTTGACATTTGATTCAAAAATTTGGGACTTGCCAGCTTCTGTAAATGTGTGAGCCATTTTCCTAAGATAAAATTCTCTCTCTCTTTCTTTCTCTCTCTCTATATAGGCTTTACTGGTTTTGCTTCTCTAGGGACTCCAGCCTAACACAGTCAGATAAAGTAATATAGAAAAGGCAAGAGCAATCACAGAAGCCCCAGGAGAGAATGTGCTCTGCTTATTCTAAGAACAGTAGAGAGCTCTGTGGCAGGAGCATAATGAGCAATTGAAAGTGATTGGAAATGAAGACAGAGAGATAGCAAGGGACCAGCTCATGCATTGGGGATCATGATAAGGTTGGATTTTATTGCAAAGGGGATAAAGATAGTGTTGCTATAACAGAAATACCACAAGTGGATGGCTTTAACAAACAGAAATTTATTTTATATTGTTTAGAAGGCTAGAAGTCAGAATTCAGGGCAGAGGCTCTAGGAGAAATCTTTCTCTGTCTCTGTCTCTCTGTCTGTCTCTCTTAGCTCTAGGGAAAGATCTTTGTCTCCTTTCAGCATCTGTGGGCTTGGCATCAATCTTCACGTATGAGATCTCCACGTGTCTCAGCATCAATCTTCCTCTGGGTCTATGAGGTTCTCAGTGCAGGGACCCCAAATCCAAAGGATATGCTCTGCTTCTGACTCACCCTCTTTCTCTAATCACTTGTTTAACCTCTTTTATATCTCAAAAGAGATTGACTTCAGATATAACCTAATTCTGTAGATTGTATCCTGTCTCATTCACGTAACTTCTTCTAATTCTGACTCATTAACATCATAAAAACTCAAAAAAAACCTCACTGCCTTTGAGTTGATCCCGACTCACAGTGACCCCTCCTTGGGTTTCCGAGATGGTATCACTATGGAAGTAGATAGCCCCATCTTCCTTCTGAGGAGTGGGTCATGGGTTTGAACCATGAGCCTTCTGATTAGTAGTCAAGTGCCTTAGGCACTATGCTACCTGAGCTCCTCATTAACATCATAGAGGTTAGGATTTACAACATATAGGATAATTACATCAGATCATAAAATGGAGAATGAATACATAATATTGAGAATCATTGGCTAGCCAAGTTGACACATATTTTGGGGAGATACAATTCAATCTATAACAAAAAATATTTCTTTCTGTCATTTTTGTTTCAAGTATTAAGTGAGTTAAGGCAAGTTGAGTGCTTAGAGTAGTACCTGGCACAGAGTGAGTGCTTCATATTATTGTACTTATTTGTCTTTGAGTCAACTTCAATTCATGGTGACGCAATGTATGTCAGAATAACTGCTTCATAGGTTCTTCAAGGCTGTGTTCTTTCAGAAACAAATTGCCAGGCCTGTCTTCTGAGGCTCCTTGGAGTGGGTTCAAACCACCAATAGCTGAGCTAGTAGCTGAACACTTAACCATTTGTGTCATCCAAGGACTTTCTGTATTCTATTAGACTGAATAATCAGTGGAAAATTTTGAGCAAGGTAATGATATGAATTCATTTCCTTTTTATAAGAATCATTCTGTAAAACATTAGGCTGAGTTAAATTCTCACAAAAGGACAAATACTGTATAATCTCACTGATATGAAATAAGCAAATAAAGAAACCAAAGTTTAGTAGTTTTTAGGAGTTAGAGGGAGGAAGAAAGAAGGCCCAAAGTTTATGTTAATGGTGGTAAAAAATATTCAGGAAAAGGGGTGATAATGATTGTACAACAGGAAAAATTTAATCAATGTCATAGAATTACATGTGTTAAAATTGTTGAATTTGCAAATATTTTGTTATGTATATTTGTAATACAATTTAAAAAATAATAATAAGCATAAGGAAAAAAGGATCATCACTCTGGCTGCTATATGGAAAAAGAGTATATGAATGGGGAGAGATGGTTGAAGAGATGAGTGAGGAAAACTGAAGGGCTTATAGTAGGATATTAGGGGAAGTAGTGAAAAGTGGTCAAATTTAAGATTTCAGTTTGCTGACAAAATATGTGAAAAAGAGGAGCTACACTCCAGGGCACCAGCGAACTCAAGATAAGACTCAGCTTCCAGAGATTTCTAGTGTACAAATCAAGGGCTAAAGAAGAAGTCCCAGAACATATTTTGTCTAAACCCTTGTAGAAGGTCCTCATGGGAGAAGCCTTGAGTTTAGGGAACATTTTGCTTGGGAATTTTGCTTGGGAATCACTGGTCAGTAAGGTTGAACATAAAACCAAAAAACCAAACTCACTTCCGT
>NW_006921921.1:1910229-1911597 GCF_000298275.1 Orycteropus afer afer | reverse complement strand
TCATAGTGACCCCTCCTTAGGTTTCCGAGGCAGTATCACTACGGAAGTAGATTGCCCCATCTTCCTTCCGAGGAGTGGCTGGGGGATTTGAACCACCAGCCTTCTGATTAGCAGTCAAGTGCCTTAGGCACTACGCTATCAGAGCTCCCATACTGGTGGGTATAGCAATTAATTTCAAAATCATGAACATTTGAAGAGCAACAAAGAGAAATTTATTTTAGAGATAGAAATAGCAAGATGTTGTTCAGGTAAATTTGTTTTTTAATCAGGAAAGACAAAGACTAATAATAGTAATAACTACTCATTTCCTGAGCTCTTAATAGATATCTAAGGAGCTCTGGTAGCACAATGCCTAAGTCATCTGACTGCTAACCAGAAGGTTGGTGGTTCAAATCCATGAGCCACTCCACAGAAGGAAGACTGGGCAATCCACCTCTGTAAAGATTTACTGCCTTGGAAATCCAGTTGAGGTCACTATGAGTCAGAGTCAACTTGACGGCAGTGGGTTTTTTTTTTTTTTTTGCTTTTGGTTAATAGATATCTAAGCAACAAGCTCTTGTCTAAGCTTTCTACCTGCAGAGGAATTTAAAGAATCAATGATGAAATTTTTCCCCAAGAAATTAATTGGCATGTTGAGAAAGGAAAATTTACCCATCATCAACAGAAAACTAAATGAAATGGATATGAAGAGAGAGAGTGAAAACACTGTCAGAAGAAAGAAAAGGATAAATAAGAAATGAAAAATGTCTGCTTGTCTCAGGGAAGAATTTTAAAAATGGAGAGTACCTTTAAATTGAAGAAGTTGTTAAATCATGATTGAATAGTTGAAGGAGAATGACTTTGGGAAAAAGAGGTCTGGCTTGAAATCCTCACTCTGCTTGTCACGTGATCATAATTATTTTAACTTTGAATCTTCATAATTTCTTCCATAAAATGAGGATGACAACATCTACCTGACTGGGTTGTTGTGCAAGGTAAGTGGAATGAGATAAATCCATAAAAAATAAATTGCCTAATTCTTGAAAGTAAGGACACCACCTTTCTTTAATAAGAATAAGCTTCTATCATTTATCATTTGACAAGAACTTCTTCTTATATAATTTCTCATTAAATCTTCCCGAGAATCTGAAACAGATTTGGGAAAGCAAATCCAAGTTGTCTGACTTCACAATACATTTGAAAGTCATTTCTGTCTCAGATTCAAACAGGGGTGAAGTGTGGAGTTGGACTCTCAGTATTTTGCCTCCCGGATAGATTTGAACCACAATATCTCTCTAGTGTTTGAGAAGGTTTTCAAGAAAGCAGCCACAAGGTAAAATTCCCTTCGAGCTGCCCTAATTCTTTGTTTGTTCTTTTATCTTTTTTTCC
>NW_006921921.1:1902662-1909226 GCF_000298275.1 Orycteropus afer afer | reverse complement strand
CACAGATCTCTTGGTCCCAGGCCAAGGTTTTATGATTCTGTCCCAGCAAGCTGATGAGAATTACAGGTTAATTTCAGCATGAAGAAAATGGACTTGACTGTATTCATTGGATGGTAAATTTTGGTGTTTCTGTTTAAATTATTATGTGTCCCATTACCCTAAGTTCCCTCAACCTTAAGCATGTACACCCTTAATGACTTGTAATAGTTCACATTTGGGAGTATGATAACAGTCACATATTACCTCATGACTTTACCAGTTATTGCATGTGTGACTGAGCAAATTGCTTGATTACAAGCATCAGTACCCTTATTTACCAAAGAGCAGTAATATCAATCCCTCCCTTTTAGGGTTGTTGTGAACATTAAAAGAGATGATGTAGGTAAAGCATGTACTACTTTGTCTGGCATATAACAGCTGTTAATATCAGTTATTTATTACTTGGGAATTTACATGACTTGATAAATTTAAGTCAAGAGAGCTAGGTTCAAGTTCAACACCTACTAGATATATAACCCTAAATCAGACAAATAAACTTTGGAAGATGATTCAAATACAAATGATGGCAATGATAATATATGTTCTGCTCTAAAAAATTATCTCAAATGTTATTGATACTATGCCTTTGTGAACAATATTGAGGAAAGTCAAATTGTCAAAGAGTTTGCTTCCCTTAGTATCCCACCTAAACTGAGGAGCTGACAACTACACTTTGAGTTATATGTATGTCTGTTCATAGGAAAGGCTGAGATTTCTATCCTGGGTGACTCTTGATTATACCTAAGCCTAACATATGAAAATTAGCAACATGAATGCTATTTTCTTGTTCTGAACTACCCTACTGTATTCTCCATGATTGGATAGAGGCTTTTCCAAATATTCTCCATCTGGAAAGTAGGAAAGGGCCATCTAAGCAACAAGCTTAGTTTCTCCTAGAAGCTCTTTCTGTTGTTCTATCTTCTTGACAATCTAGTCTACTTCCGAGGAGATGGACTTTACAGCCCACCAGAGCACCTGGTATGGCAGTCCACATAGAAATAAGAATGCAGGTGTCTGAGATCTAAGAAGCACTGCTGTGGCTAATGGGGCATACATCCATGAGGCCAGAATTTATGTAGTGCTTGCTTCATGCAGGGTGTGTTAGAGAGAGAGTAAGGAAAAGTCTGTGAGGAAAGTCATCCATTTAATCTTTGATCTCTCATTTTCTGTTTGTTTTAATAATGATACGATGATGATGGTGGTGGTGACAATATTAATAGCTACAATGTATTAACCACCACGCATCTGTTAGTTTTTCATACTATGGTGGCTTGTGTATTGCTATGATGCTGGAAGCTGTGCCACTAGTATTTCAAGTACCAAAACTTGTCACTCATAGTGGACAAGTTTCAGTGGAGCTTCCAGGTTAAGACAGACTAGGATGGAAGACCTGGTGATCTACTTCTGAAAAATCGGTCAATGAAACCTTATGGATAGCAGTGGAACATTGTCTGATATAGGGCTGGAAGATGAGCCTCCCAGGTTGAAAATCACTCAAAATATGACTAGGAAGAAAGCAAAAGAAAGGGGAGGGAGACAAAAATGGATGTCAGAAAAGAGTTTGAAACTTGCTCTTAAACACAGAGTAGCTAAAAAGAAAGGAAGAAAAGATGAAATAAAAGATAGGAACAGAAAATTTGAAATTGATCAATCATGCAGTCAAGGTGCATTGATAATTACAGTGATAAGAATGAGAAAGTTGGAAACAAAGCAGAAAGATCAGTGGTTGGAAAATATGGCCTTGGTGATAGAAATGATGCCAGAGATCACGTGATAGAATTTTGTAAGACCAGTGACTTATTCATTGAAATACCTTTTCTCAACAATGTAAACAGTAAATATGCATATGAACCACATTGGGAGGAATACATGGGAATTCAGTCTACTACCTCTGTGGAAAGAGATGATGGAGAAACTCAATATCATCAGTCAGAACCAGGCCAGAATCTGACTGTGAAACAGCTCATATATAAGTTCAAGTTGAAGGTGAAGAAAAAAGAAGATCATGAAAGCCAAAGTATGACCTTGAGTATATTCCACCAGAATTTAGAGACTATCTCAAGAATAGATCTGATGCATTTGAACACTAATGATGAAGACCAGATGAGTTGTGGGATGACAGCAAGGACATTATACATGAAGAAAGCAAAAGGTCATTAAAAAGACAGGAAAGGAAGAAAAGACCAAAACGAATGTCAGAAGAGATTCTAAAACTTGCTTAAAAATGTAGAGTAGTTAAGAAAATGGATAATGATGAAAAGGGGTGAACTGAAAATTCCAAAGGAGAACTCAAGAAGATAAAGTAAAGTATTATAACCTGGAGTTAGAAAAGCAAAAGGGAAGAACATGCTTGACATTTCTCAGGCTTAAAGAACTGAAGAAAAAATTTCAAACCTCGAGTTGCAATATTGAAGGATTTTATAAGCAAAGTGTTAAATGATTCAGGAAGTATTAAAGGAAGATGAAACAAATGCCAAGAGTCACTGAACCAAAAGGAATTGGTTGAGGCTTAACCATTTCAGGAGGCAGCATATAATCAACAATGAATGGCACTAAAGGCACATGCTCAAGCTGCACTGAATGCATTGGCAAAAGACAAAGCTCTAGGAATTGACAGAATGCCAATTGAGATGTTTCAATAAATGGATGTGATCTCAAGTGCTTACTAATTTATGCCAAGAAATTTGGAAGATAGCTACTTGGTCAACTGACTGGAAGAAGGCCATATTTGTGCCCATTTCCAAAGAAAGGTGATCCAACATAATGCAGAAATTATTGAACAATATCATTAATATCACACACAAGTAAAATTTTGCTGAAGATAAGTCAAAAAGGTTGTAGCAGTATGACAGGAAACTGCCAGAAATTCAAGTTGGATTCACAAGAGGGTGTAGCACAAGGGATATCATAGCTTATATCAGGTGCATCTTGACTGAAAGCAGAGAATACCAGAGAGATGTTTACCTGTGTTTTGCTCACTATGCAATAGCATACGATTATGTGGATCATAACAAATTATGGCTAACATTGTGAAGAATGGGGATTCCAGAACACTTAACTGTGCTCATGAGGAACCTGGACTTAGTCCTTCAAGTAGAACAGGAAGATACGGCATGGTTTAAAATGTAGATAGGTGTGAGGCGGTGTTATATTCTTTCATCATACTTAATCAATCTATTTGCTGGGCAAATAATCCAAAAACCTGGAATATATGAAGAAGAATGTGACATCAAGATTGGCATCGAGATTGGAGGGAGAGTCATTAACAACCTGCAATATGCAGGTAACACAACCTTGGTTCCTGAAAGTGAAAATGACTTGAAGCACTTCCTGATGAAGACCAAAGACTATAGCCTTCAGTATGGATTACACCTCAACATAAAGAAAACAAAATTCCTCACAACTGGACCTTACTGGTCCAGCAACATCACCATAAAAAGAGAAGAGATTGAAGATATCAGGGATTTTATTTTAATTGGATCCACAATAAATGCCCATGAGAGCAGCAGTAAAGAAATTTAGGACAGGTGAATAGCAACAATGGCTTGTGAGTGGCTATCTAAGATGCAACTATTGGTTTCTCCCCATCTGGAGCAAAGAAGAGTGAAGAAAATCAAAGATACAGGAAATGATTAGTTCAAAGTACTACTGGACCACGTGAACTCCAGCCTCTATCACCCTAAAACCAGAAGAACTAGAACTATCTCTGCTGACTTCTCTGAGAGGGATCACAATAAGAGGTTCTGGGTAAAGTGGGGGGAAATGCTGGACAAAACTCAAAATCTTAAAAAAAGACCAGGCTTATTTGTCTTATGAAGACTGGTGGAATCTTCAGGACTGTGGCCTTTAGACACCTTTCAAGCTAGAAACTGAACATAACCCCCATAACTCAACTGGCAGCCAAGTGATAGGTCTAGACAGTGAACAGTAATATCAGTATGCACTCATTAGAACAATCAGGCTTATGAAATCAAGAGGACCACATTTGCCCGGGGATGGGGCTAGGAAGGCAAGAGGGACAGGGAAGGAAGGATCAAGGGAAGTGGTGGATGTAGAGAAGAAGTGAGAAGAATACTGTTAAAGTGTGGGGATTGCAGTAAATGTCATAGAACAAATGTGTATGGATTGTTGAATGGAAAACCAATCTGCTCTGTAAACTTTCAAACAAAAATCACAATTAAAAAAGAAAAAATGGAAAGAATGACATCAAAGGACATATTGTAGTGGGCATATCTGCTGCAAAAAACCTCTGTAAAGTGGTAAAAAGCAAGATGTCACTTTGAGGACTAAAGTCATTTTCAATTACCTCATATGCATTTGGAAATCTGTACAAAGAATAAAGAAGAGTGAAGAAGAATTGATGTTTTTGAATTATGGTGTTGGCAAAAAATATTTAATATACCATGGTGTAAATATGGTGTGGTGGAGGAGACCTCTGACTTCCTCTAACCTCACAAAGGAGAAGGAGGATCAAGATCAACAGCCCAAGGCTGATTCCTATGAGGCTGAAGTCAGACATGACTCCACCCTCCAACCTTTTTCCCAATTTCCACACCAACTACTGTGCATGGAGCTCTCTACTCTCTGCTGGGTGTGATAATTCATTGCAATGGCCACACAGAACTCACATACAATACTTAGATTATGGGGTTTGTTAGGGAAGTAACAGGTTACTACTAAGGATCAGAAACAACTCAAGATACAGTTGGATCAGGACAGCCTCCTCCTAGCAGTGCCCACAGGCACACCCTTCTCTGGCCCTTGGCCTCTTGGCCCTGCAGCCCCTTGGCTTCTGCTCCACTAGGGCATCTGTTACAGAGCTCTTTCAGCTCTGCCAATAAGTGCCCAGAGGCACCCCAGTCCTCCAGTAAACCTTGGACTGAAGGCACTCAGCTTTATTTCCATGAGTAGGCAAAACTTAGTTCCACTGAATGCCTGGAGGCACCCCACTCCACCAGCAAGCCTTCTGTCTGAAGGTGCACAACATTATTGCTCCATGGGTCTGGACATCCATATTACTATCTCCTGCTGGTCTTCTGTCAATCTACTGGTTCTGCTGACACCATTTCTCTGCTACTGCCACTAGTCATTTCTCACCATCTCAGCAAGGGGATACAGGTCTCTGTCTCCCAGGTTGAGGAGGTTTTCAATTATCTGCTCCTAGCTCTTCTTTTTGGTGGTAGTCAGGTCTCCCTTTCCACCTCTGAGATGGCCCATTTTAATCCTAGTGAGGTGGCAAAACTGACTAATCCTCATGTTAGGATTCAATACATTTTATTTGCATGGTCCCAGCCCCCTACAAGGGTACCATGCCCATTATTAATTAGTAAGCTATCCAATCTCCTTGGTGGGTCACAAACACCTCACATTTGCATAGTACTACCCAATCATCGGGAGCTCTGGTATCCTAGTGCCTAAGGCACTTGACTGCTAATCAGAAGGCTGGCAGTTCAAATCCACCAGCCACTCCTCAGAAGGAAGGTCGGGCAATCTACTTCCGTAGTAATTCTGCCTCAGAAACCCAAGGAGGGGTTGCTATGATTTGGGGCCGACTTGACGGCACATAACAACAACAACAACAACCCAATCATTTGGAGGGAGGTACAAAGACTATGGATAGAAGGGCCATATTAAGTAATTCACTATACCACATGTGGACTGCCAAAAGAATAAACAAATCTAACTTGGAAGAAGTAAGCCAGAATGCTTCTTACAAGCAAGGACAGCAAAATTTTATTTCATCTACTTTGGACATGTTATCAGGAGGAACCAGTCCCTGGAGAATGACATCATGCTTGGTAAAGTAGAGGGTCAGCATAAAAGAGGAAGACCTTCAATGAGATGGATTGACACAATGGGCTGAAATGTAGCAATGATTGCGAGGATGGCACAGGACTGGGCAGTATTTTGTTCTATTGTATATAGGGTCACCATAAAGTCAGAACTAACTTGACAACATCTAACAACAACAACAACAATATGCATTAAAAGCTATTAGTACATGCTAAGTATTGGATTATTTCATTTAATTACTTCCTTCTTATGAAGGAAGTAGAATTATCCATGTCTGCACAGAATGAAAAATTTAAATTTATAACCTGAAGGGAAAAAATATGATAAATACTAGTGGGAGAGCAGAAGAAAATGTTAAGCAGAATGAGTTAACATCTTGGTTACCTCATCCATGTGTATAGTAGTAAGGCTGTCTTCTGAGTGTGAAGATGGCCTGCTGATTCATTGACCGGGAGTTATAACTGCTAATAATGGAATTGGTCTATCCACACTTTTCACTCACTTCATTTTGTTGTAAATGACACATATCTACAAAATAATTTATTCTTACCATTACTATTATTATCATTGTAAATAATAATAGTTCTCTAAATTAATATACCAAACCAAACCAAACTCACTGCTATTGAGTCAATTCCAACTCATAGCAACCCCATTGGGTTTCCAAGGTGGTAAATCTTTATGGAAGTAGATTCGCCAGTCTTCCTTCCACAGAGTGGCTGGTGGGTTTCA
>NW_006921921.1:1898081-1901977 GCF_000298275.1 Orycteropus afer afer | reverse complement strand
TTGAACATTCATACACGTTTTGTATTGTAACATTCATTGCAATCCCCAGAGTGTCACAGCACTCTTCCCCCTTCCTCCCTGTGCTTAGCATTTCCCTTCGTCCTTATTGCCTATTCTTTCCTGTCTTCTGATATTTATCCCTGGTCAAATGCTGCCATTTTGATAGTTTATTTTTCTAGTGAGTGCATGCTTCCCTGGTATTATTGTTCACCTAATAGGCCCATTTATTTTCTGACTGAAAGCTGAAGCACAGGGGAGTTCAGTTCCAGGCCTGAAGAGTGTTGAAGGTTCATAGTCAGACAGTCTCTATTAGACAAGAAAAGTCTTGCCAGTGCCTATCAGACAAGTAAGCCTAGTCAGTTTTATTATTTTGAGTTTTGGTCTACATTTTTCTTTCCTTCTATCTTGTACCTCTTATTATGATCCCTTTTAGAGTGGTCAGCAGTAGTGGCTGGGCACCATCTAATTCTTTTGTATCAGGGTCATAGATGCTGGAGTTCACATGGTCCATTAGTCCTCTGGGACTAATTATTTCCTTTCTCCACTATTCTTTGTTCTGGATGGGGAGTGACCAATAGCTGCACCTAAGAAGGCTGCTCACAGCTTTTAAGACCTTAATCATTACTCACCAAAGTAACACAACAACACAATGCACTGCTGTGGAGTCGGATCCAACTCATAAAGACCCCTCCTTGGGTTTCCAAGATGGTATGACTACAGAAGTAGATTGCCCAACCTTTCTTCCAAGGAGTGGCTGGTGGGTTTGAACCGCCAGCCTTCTGGTTAGCAGTCAAATGCCTCAGGCACTATGCCACCAGAGTAGGATGTAGAATATTATCTTTGTGGACTATGTTAGGCCAACTGACTTTAGTGTCCCCTGAGACTATGGTCCTGAGCCCCCAGGCCCAGTGACTCATTCCCTCAAGGTGTTTGGTTGACTGTGTTCTGAGAGAAAAAAATGACATATTAGATTCTTTTTTATGTTTCTTTATAGTTCTTAGCACAAGTCTGGGCATATAATGATTGCTTTTCATAATTGCAACACAACATGGTAGAAGGTTCATGGACTTTGGTGTCTATTAAATCAGGTTTAGGAGCCCTGATGGTACAATGGTTAAGTAGTTGTCTGTTAAACAAAAGGTCAGCAGTTCGAACTCTCCAGGGGCTCCATGGGAGAAAGATCTGGTGATCTGTTCCCATAAAGATTATATCCTGGGAAACCCTGTGGAATAGTTCTGCTCTGTTCTATAGGGTCAATGACACACAGCAACAGGAAATCTAGTTGGGACTCTCCAAATGATTAACAGTGAGGCCTGGGGCAGCTCAATTTCTCTGAGCCTGTTTTCTCATCTGTGAAATGGGAATGAGTAATAACAGCTGTAGGAGCTCTGGTGGCATAGTGCTTAAGGCATTTGACTGCTAACCAGAAGGCTGGCAGTTCAAACCCACCAGCCACTCCTTGGAAGGAAGGTTGGGCAATCTGCTCCCGTAGTGATACTGCCTCGGCAACCCAAGGAGGGGTTGCTATGAGTCGGATCCGACTCGATGGCAGTGAGTAATAACAGCTGTATAAAACACTTTTTTGAGGATTATCACAATTTATCCTCTTATTGATGCTATGGAGTAGGTATGTTCACTATCCTAATTTTACAAATGAGTAAATGAAGAGGTAGAGGGCTTAACTGACTTGCCCCAAATGCATTGTTAGTAGTTGGGAGGTGGGATTCATACCCAGGTAAATCTATCCCATTAGACTTTGTACCTGATTTTCTAGGTCTATGGTTTGAGAAATAATGTTGTAGAACACTTAGCTCAGTGTCAGAAATATAGAAGGTCCTCTCTACTGTTGTTTAATTCATTGATGGTACAGGCTCAAACACCAACATGGAAGCTATAGACAGTACAAAAGACAGAACATCTGGATAATGTTGCTCTTGTTTTTCCTTCCCTGGCCATCTGTACCTCCCTTCCTCCCATCTGTACCTCTCTTCAGAAGAAAAGACCATTATGGGACACACAATTCAAGAGCCTCAGTGTTTAGGGGTTAAGAACCGACAGGAAAGTGAGGTGTGTTTGCTCCTTGAAGCCTGATTCCCAGCTCAGAAATAGAGGGTTACCTGATACCTTCCCCTCACTTTCAATCACACCTCAATCTGCCATTTATTGGACGTAGATGAAGCACTGTTTCTATGGAGCAGGATCAATTTAGCTGATTTGTCTGATTTAGATGCTGCTGAGATCAGATCCTGGAAGCCTGAGATTGGCAAAAGGCAAGCTTCTTTATGTGAATCTGTATTTAATTAAACTGCTCCATGTTCGATGAGTAAAATTCTTCCCCTAGTTGCCAGACAGTGATGTGTGCAAAAAGCTCCTTCAGAAGTTAGACAACTGATGTTAAAATGGTGCTACCAGACAAAAAGCATGGCTCCTGGGGAAGAGAGGGATATTTTTTTCCCTGCAACAGAAATGGATTTCAAATATAATTTACTGTTTCTACCTGATGAACGGGCATCTCTCCCCATGAATCCACAGGATGCTGAGATGAGTGGCCATTTCTTGCAAGAAAGCTGGGTTTCCAAATTAACTTGTTCAGATGCTAAGCAGAGAAGCAGCCGTGCCACTAAGAAGAACAATTAGTTCCCCTGGATTGCCTACATGCTGGTTAGTTCAGCTCACTTCATGTTCAAAACCTTGGCTGGAGCTGAAACAGTGGTTGAATACTGTTGGGGCTCTGAGTTTATATTTCAGCCAAATTGGTGACATGAAATATGAGATCTTGGCGAGCACCTTGCAATATGCTAGGCTTGTGGAACCAGTCTTCAGAGTCACTCAGGCAATTACCTACGAGGAAAACTAAGGCACACAGGACAGTCTTTGATAGGCTTTCCTCTCCTTAAGAGCACATATGCATGCACATGCAGGCATGTGCACACACCCATACTTATGTGTGCACACACATGGGTATGTTCAGCTGTGCACCTGTGCAGCCTTGGAGTTGTAACTGAAGAGTGTCTCTGATTGAAAGGTTGTTTCAGCTGTGGGTATATCTTCCCCCCGGCCAGGCTAGCAAAGCAGATCCCCCCAGGAGGTTTCGACCTGAGTACCCTTTGCCTGGTGTTGTATGGTGAGGCAGCAGCCGCCTGGTGGATATTGAGCACAAGGGAGAGTTTAACAAGAACTGTGGGTGGTGGCGTGGCCCCCACATCCCCGCTCCATACTGTTGCTGTCGCTTCTGACAACTCAAAAGGTGCTGTCTATGTACCAAGTGCTACTGATGCCAATTCACTCTCAGGGGACACAGAACAAAAGCCCATGCTGGATCTTCACATTTTAAAATGAGGATAATCAATCTTACTCCATGTATAGAACAGAGTTAATGTCGGGGAAGAGCAGTAAACCCTCCCAGCTGCTCTGGGGCACTGCAAGGAAGAAGAAAGGGGTTAGGGGACTGCAGGCTTTTTTTTTCCATCCCCAAACTTGTGGGAACAGACTGTATAGTAGATTACTACACAAAGAGAGAGTGAGAGGGCAAAACATATTGGTGAGTAATGGAGTTAAATGGTAAATTTTCTAAGGCAGATTCCTTCCTCTGAAAAAAAATCAAAATCTAACTAAACTCTTAATACTTAAAGAGTACACAAAGTTTTTACAAAAAAAAAAAAAAGATAATTGATGTGGACATGACCCTTGTAACTGCTCCAGAGTCAGCAAGACCTCAGTTATTTGGCTAGGAGCTCTGGTACATAGTGCCTAAGGCATTTGACTGCTAACCAGAAGGCTGGTGGTTCAAACCCACCAGCCACTCTTCAGAAGGAAGACTGGGCAATCTACTTCCATAGAGATACCACCTCAGAAACCCAAGGAGGGGTTGTTATGAGGCAGATCAACTCAATGGC
>NW_006921921.1:1895953-1897481 GCF_000298275.1 Orycteropus afer afer | reverse complement strand
AAAACTAGCCATTAAAACCCCAGTGGAGCACAGGTCTACTCTCATACATATGGGGTCACCGTAAGCCACAATGGCTTGATGGGCAACTGTTTGGTTGACCATCTGTTGATGTGCGTGAGCATATACAAGAGAGAGAAATGGCAGGCAGCATTTTAAAATAGTATTTGATCACAGACCCAGTGTTGTGCAGAACATACTCTGGAATATGCTAGAGTGAAGGCTCTTCCCAGGGAATTACTATAAAAGGACCCATATCCCAAGCCGGCCTTCACAATGTGTAAATATTCTGGGCTCATAAAATTCCTCTTATAGTTTGGGATTCAGAGTTAAGTATGGGAGACATTCCATATGACTTGGAAAACTTTTGGGGATCCCTGAGAATTAGGATCAGTCCAATGCTGAGTGAGAAGCTGCCCCACTTCAGAAGGTAGTAGTATCCATTGCACATTTGGAATCTGAGACCAGATAGAATTGGACAAATAATAATACACTGAGCACTCAAGTATTCTGGATATTATACTAAGCATTTCACAGGTTATTTAATTTCATCTTCAAAATAGTCCAGTGAATATTGTTACCATTTTATAGCTGAGGAAGTTGAAGTGCTGAGTTTAAGCCATTTACCACAGTGTAATTGAGTGGTGAATAGCAGAGACAAGATTCAAACTTAGACAGTGGGTCTAGGACCAAATGAGGCAATCTGACTTTTAAGCCGCTTGCCTATGTTGACATATCTGGATTTCCTGCCTTTTCCAGGGTCATAGTTTATTTGAATTACAAAATTTTATTTTCCCACAGGGTTGAAAGTCCTCTGGGATTTTAAGAATATCTTGGGGGTGGGAGAATGAAGACAAGATGGTCCCCAATCTCTCTACAACAGAAATCCAGAAAAACTGAGTGAAACAGGTACAAATAGTGATCCTGGAACTCTGAGCATCAAATGAAAGGACACGGAATTAGATTTAGCACTGATTGGAGAATGAGATGGAGTAAGGTCAGTGACTGGAGAGAGAAAAGAAGCTGGGATGGCCAAAGCATTGCCATTTTGAGCATGGAGGCTTTGATGTGGAGAAAGCAAAAACAACTTCACAGAATCAACACAGTAGTAAAGACACAATGTACACAGTGATAAACACACAATGTAGACAGATTGGGAGGAATTCAAGGCAAGCAGAAGACATGAGTGAGCTGGGAGAGGAACATGCAAGCAGAGAAGTCAGACTTACAATGGCAAGGCAGAGGTGGAGCGAGGAGGGAAGCAAAGAAAGGCAATGAAATAACTTACCACTAGGAGCTCTGGACCAGGAGCTCTGGCAGCATAGTGCCTAAGGCACTTGACTGCTAACCAGAGCAAACCCACCAGCCACTCCTCAGAAGGAAGGTTCGGCAATCTACTTCCATAGAAACAAGTCCATAGTGATACCACCCCAGAAACCCGGAGTTCCGGCAAGATGGCGGACTAGGCAGAAGGATTGCACAGACCCTCTTCAACAAAGAAAAGGGAAACCAATTAACACAGACACAGAAG
>NW_006921921.1:1854262-1873258 GCF_000298275.1 Orycteropus afer afer | reverse complement strand
ATGGAGAGTAATGTAGCCTGTTGGTTTTGCATATATGCCCTGTATTGTGTTGAGGAATTTCCCTTCTATTCTTATTTTTCTGAGAATTTTTATAAAGAATAGATGTTAGATTTTATCAAATGTGTTTTCTGCATCTATTCACATGACCATCTGATTCTTTTCCTTTATTTTATTTATGTACATTGTTTCTTAAAAACTCAATGTGAGGGAGAAAAATGTAGAACAAACCTCAAATCTCTAAACAAGGCCAACCTTACTGGAGTAGTAGAGATTAAAGGATACCTTGAGATTATTGCCCTGAGATACACTATAAACTTGGAACTGAACCCACTCCTAGAGTTCACTCTCCAGTTGAATAATAGATTGGCTTTTGAGATAAGGAATACTCACTGCCATTGAGTTGATTCTGAATTATTGTGACCCCCGCTGGGTTTCCAAGGCTGTAAATCTTTATGGAAGTAGATTGTCTCATCTTCCTCCCACGGAGCAGCTGGTGGGTTTGAACCATAGACCTTCTGCTCGGTATCCAAATGCCTTACCTACATGCCACCAGAGCTCCTTAAAATAAGGGATGTCATCCATGAATACTGTGCTCCTTGAAATAATAATCTGTATGAGACCAAACAGCCAACATTTACCATAAAACAAAGAAGAGAAGGTAAAGGGAGGCAAAGAAACCAGATTAATGGAAACAGAACAAGAATGGAAATAATGAGAATGCTGACATGTTGTGAAAAATGTAACCAACGTCGCTGAACAATATATGTAAGAATTAAATGGAAATCTAATTTAGTGTGTAAATTTTGACCAAGAATACATTTTTAAAAAGCCCAATATGCCATTATAAGTAACTTCACTTCATTTTCTTGTAAGGATCCAGATAAGACATCTCTTTTCTCCTCCAACCAGTCGCTGTCGAGTTGACTTCCATTGGTGGTGGCGCCCTGGGTGTCGGAGCAGAGCTGAGCTCCACAGGGTTTGCACTGGCTGATTTTTCAGAAGTAGATCACTGGATTGCCTTCCAAGGCATCTCTGAGTGGACTTAAGCCTCCAACTCTTTGGTTAGCGGTGACCATGTTCTTTTTTTCCTTCTGTCCAAGGACTCTCTTTTCTCTTCCAGAGGGATTTAAAAGTCTTGTCGGGCATTCAACATAGCAGTCAAAACGGGACCCAAACCTCCTGTTTTGTGCTATTCCACAATACTTTTTTTTTTTTTTTAAATAAAAAATTAGCAGATAAACCGCATTATCCACCCCACCGCCCCATTCATGTCTCATTGTTTTACCCACTGCACTTGCAGGGGTGGGGTGGAGGGATAACTTAATGATCATTGATTCATTTTTCATTTTTTAAAAGCAAAAACTGCCTTGAAAACACCCACACATTCTCATGGTGCACCAAACTCTGTTGAACTTGGAGGAATATTTATTTAGGACGACTAAGGAAAAAGTGTGCAGAATAAAGACTCATTTTTTAAAAAATAAAAAAACAGTTGCCACTAAGTCCATTCTGACCCCTGGTAACCTCGTGTGTTGCATAGTAGAGCTACTCCATGTAGTTTTCTTGGCTGTAATCTTTATGGAAGCAGATTGCCAGACCTTTCTCCTATGATGCTGCTGTGTGGGTTCGGGCACCAATATTTAGGTTACTAGTCAAGGGCAAACCTTCTGCACTACCCATGGACTGAGAAAAACCAAACTCACTGCCATGGAGTCAATTCTGACTCATAGCAACCCTTCCTTGGGTTTGCAAGGCAGTATCTCTATGGAAGCAGATTGTCCAGTCTTTTTTCCAAGGAGTAGCTGGTGTGTAGGAAATAAAAATGGAGATAAATGAGTTCCCAGTTGCTAGACTACAGTGCTAGGTGGTCAGCAGGTAAACTGTCTTCCTGGCCCATTTCAGCGACTGGCATTGTCTCAAAAAACAGACACACGTACAACGAGATGTAGCACAAAAAGAACAGGTGTGATAATGAAACAAGCAAATTGACGTGTATGTAAAAGAGTTTTAATGAATTCTTCAAAAATAATATACATAGGCAATCGAAGCATCTCACTGTTCTCTGGCCAAATGAGAAGCTCCAATGTGCAACTACCATTTTCCTGCTATGCAACCTATTATTCTTTGCTTGCAAAATTAGCTCACCATTTCTACATAATTATGAGTGATTTGAACAGCCTTTGTTATTAGTGCTTTGACGATTCATGGTGTTTTTGTTGTGCATCTTGGAGTTGATTCTGACTCATAGCTACCCTGTAGGACAGGGTAGAACAGCCGCATAGGGTTTCCTGTGCTGAAATATTTAGGAGAGAAGATAGCCAAGTCTTTTCTCCCATGGAGCAGCTGGTAGGTTTGAAACACCTACATTTTGGTTAACAGCTGAGTGCTTTAACAATTGCACCATGAGGGCTCCTTCTTTATGATACATATAGAAAGTATATAGGTGAAAGGCAAAATCAACTTTTGTGAGTAGGGCTGACATTATGCCATTGAATAACCACAAAGAAAGTGACATTCCTCACAGTGTGAGGTGCCATATCAATTGGAAATACTTGCCACCTACCTCTGAACCCACCCACTCAAATGTGACTGCCAGCTCAGCACTGGGGTTTGGTAATATGACTGGAGGAAGAAGAAACTGCTGGCAAGAAAATAATTTAGGAGCTCAGTGGTCATACACAATTTTAAAGGACCTAGACTAAGGCAGAGGAGCTCTGGTAGCATAGTGCCTAAGGCACTTGACTGCTCACCAGAAGGCTGGCGGTTCAAACCCACCAGCCCCTCCTTGGAAGGAAGGTTGGGCAATCCTACTTCCGTAGTGATACTGCCTCGGAAACCCAAGGAGGGGTCGCTATGAGTTGGGGCCGACTCGACGGCAAACAACAACAACAACAACAACAAAGGCAGAGAAGTGTTGATGATGATGGTGTAGTTGTTACGTACTTGGCTATTAACTGAAAGGCCAGTGGTTCTATCCACCACTGCTAGGTGGGAAAGAGATATGACAGTCTGCTTCCCTAAAGATTTATAGCCTGGGTCTACTCTGTTCTATTGGGTAACTATGAGTCAACGTTGACTCAGCCAACGGTAATAAGATTTGTTTTTGTTATCTCTACTTTCATTCCTCTCCTTTTGCAACAGGATTTCTCAGGTTGAGTGCCAAGAGTCACTACTGAAAACTGACTTGTGCCTAGTAAAGATTATGAAGTTTACATGCAGCTGAATCAGGGAATGCTGGAGTCTGCTAGGCAAATGTGAGGCCTTTGCTTTGTTGAAATAGTCAAAGCAGGCCCTGACTCCTGTCACCCCATAATAAAGGTGGTTTATTGGAAGGTAGTGAAGGTCAAGTGCATTTCCTGGATTTTGAGGGTTTGAGATGCAAGTGCAGGCCTGTGTTTCACTTTGGAACCCAGCAAAACCTTTTCAGTGGTTTCTCCCCCTTATCACTGATGTATGTGAGTCTGTGTGCAAGCATATGCGACGTGTGCTGTTTGTGTGTGCGTGTCTCGCTGTCACAACCTCTTTTAGACTTTTGGCTTTACTGGTACCATCTTTTAAAAAAATTTGTTTGTTTCTCTATGCTAATAAAGCTTGTCTCTGCTTCAATCAAAGCATATTCTCTCCCTTTTTTTGTTGTTGTTGTTTCCATAAGCAAGGCAGCAATCTGTTCTGTTTAAATGCCTCATCTTCTTTGCTCCCCCATGCCGATTTCCTCAGCCTTTACCTTTTGCCACTGAACAGCCACAAAAAGGTGGCATTCTCCACAGTGTCATGCCAACTGGACATACTTGCCACCTACTTCTGAACCCACTCACTCAAATGTGATTGCCAGCTCAGCACTGGGGTTTGGCAATATGATTGGAGGCGGGAAACAGCTGGCAAGAAAACAATTTAGAAGATCAGTGGTCATATAAAATTTTAAAAGGTATAGACTAAGGCAGAGGAGCCCTTGTTGAGCAGTGGTTAGGCCCTCGACTGCTAACCTGAAATGTGGTGGTTGGAAGCCACCAGCTTCTCCATGGCAGAAAGATGTGACAGCTTGCTTTCTGTGAAGATTACAGCCTTGAAACCCTAGGAGGCCATTCCATTCTGTCCTAGAGGGTCACTATGAGTCAAAATCAACTTGAAGGCAATAAGGTTGGTTTTATTGGTTAGACTAAGGTAAGACCCCTATGTGATACAAATATTTAAGCACTTGACTGTTGTGGTCGTTGTTAGGTGCTCTTGAGTGACTTTTGACTCATGGTGATCCTATGTACAACACACAAAACACTGCCAAGTCCCGCACCATCCTCACAATCATTGCCACGCTTGAACTCATTGTCACAGTGTGTCAATCCATCTCACTGAGCTTCTTCCCCTTTCTTGCTGATCTTCTACTTTTCCCAGCATGATATCCTTCTCCAGGGACTGGTCCCTTCTGAAAACATGACCAAAGTATGAGACATGAAGTCTGGCAATTCTCACTTCTAAGGAGCATTCTGGCTGTCCTTCCTCCAAGACTGTGTTAGACTGGGTCCTCTAGAGAAACAAAAACCAGCAAAGCTTATATATATATATATAGAGAGAGAGAGAGAGAGAGAGAGAGAGCAAAATTTATCTTAAGAAACCAGCTCACAAACGTATAGAAGCTGGCAAGTCCAATGTCGCTGGAGGAAGTGTCAGGCTGGAGGAGACCTTTCCCCACAGGGGCCGAGAAGCTCAAGGCTGGCAGGCAGTACACTGGTTGTTGACGCCAACGAATGACGAATCCAAGATCTCCAGGCTGAACAGTGGACTGCTCACTCACGGACAGTTGTAGGCAGCACAACAGAATCCTGATCCACAGAAGAATGTCTCTCTTCCCAGAATGTCCCTGGATATCCTGGAAGCAGGCCACACCCCTAGGGAAACTCCCCTTGAACAGATTGGCCACTCAGAACACAGCCATCTGATCCCATCATGGGAACAACCACACAGAAATGGGGTCCAGCCAAGTTGACACACAGCTCCAACTATCACAAAGACATATTTGTTCATTCTTCTGGAAATCCATGGTATATTCAATTTTCTTTGCCAACACCATAATTCAAATGCATCAATTCTTCTTTGGTCTTCCTTATTCATCGTCCAGCTTTCACATGCAGATGAGATGATTGCAAATACCTTGGCTTGGGTCAGGCTCACCTTAGTCTTCAAAGTGACATCTTTCCTCTTAACAGTTTTTGACTGTTACGTATAGTGATGTGGAGTATGCTGAACTTGGATTTGGTTAATACATGTCAGAATTTCTGTGTGTACACTTTGGAGTGGGTCATAAGATATACATATATTGAGATATTACATATACTCCCAAACAATTTTTCAAATTATGGTACTAATTTATACTCCTGTCTTTAGTGGTGGGAATTTCAGTTGCTACATAGTTTTGGTCTTTTCTGTCTTTTTCATTTTAGACATTCTAGTAGGTGTGTGGTAGTTTTAATTTTAATTTCCCCATGATAAAGGATTTGAGCACATGTTTATATGTATTGGCCATTAGAATATCCTCTTTTGTGAAGGATCTATTCAAATTATTTATTTTTTCCACTACACTGTCTTTTTCTTATTGAATGTAGGTGTTCTTTATATAACATATTTAGAATTCAAACCTTTGTTGAGTATATGAACTGCAAATACCTTCTTCCATTCTGTAGCTGTCTTTTAACTCTCTTATTTGACTTTTGTGCATATTGTATGATAGGAGTTAGGCACATTTTTCCATAGTGATCTTCAACTGACATAATACCATTTGTTGAAAAGACCATTCTCTCTCTAGCTAGCATAAGTGCCACAATCACCTTGTCTTGACTCCTGTTGGACTTTTGCATTTCCTTATGAATTTTAGAACAACTTACAAATTTTGACCAAAAAAAAAAAGAGAGAGAGAAAGAAAGAAACCTGCTGAATTTTCATTGAGGTTGTATTAGGTACATATATTAATTTGTGAGGACTTGACATTTTTATAGGTTGAGTCCTATACATGGTATATCCATCCTTTTATGTGGGTTTCCTTTAATTTCTCTCAATAGTATTTTATAGCCTTAACATAAGTCTTACACATTTCTTCATTGTATTTCCCTTTATGTGCTTGATTTTTTTTTTTTGATGCTATTGTAAATGTTGTCATTGTTGTTGTTAGATGCCGTCAAGTCATGTTGCTATTATAAATAGTATATTTTAAATTTAATTTTCCACTTTTTGTGGTTTGCTTGTAACAAATGCAATTATTGTATAGAAATAAAATTATTATTCAATATTGACCTCATATTCAGTAACCTTGCTACATTCATTTGTCAATTCTTATAGTTTGTTTGTAATTCTTTAGGATCATATAGATCTATAATCATGTCATTTTGTGAATAATGACACTTTCATCCCTTCAATTTCAATCCTTCTGTCTTTTATTTCTTTTTCAATGGTCGTTGTTTTTCTTTTTTCATTGACTGTGATTACTAGTGTGACATTGAGTAAAAGTGGTAAAAGCAAGCATTTTTTATCTCAGTGCAAAGTCTTCAAAATTTGCCATTGAGTATGATGTTTGCAATACATTAAAAATAATATTAGTGTGTTATTTTTCTACTGCTTCATAAAAAATTACCACAAACAACATAAAATAACACAACTTTATTTTCTTACAGTTTTGTAGGTCAGAGGTCTGGGAAGGGCTCAATTGAGTTCCCTGCTCAGAGTTTCACAAGGCTGAAATCAAATGTTGGCTGTGGCAGAGGCCTTAGCTGGAGCTCTGGGTCCTTTTCCAATCTCATTTCAGGTTGTTGGCAGAAGTCAGTTCCTTGTGGTTGTGGAACTGAAGTCCTTCTTTTCTTTCTGCCTATTGGCTTGCTTGATGTTTCTCTTAGCTCCATGTGCCCCCCCCCCCATCTTTAGAACTAGCAATGGGAAATCTCCTTCACATTGAATTTCTCTGACTTCAGAGACAGACCATTCCTTTTAAGGGCTCATCTGATTAAGTAAGGCCCACCTGGATAATCTGCCTTTTGATTAACTCAAAATCAACTGATTAATAACTTGATTATGCCATCAAGTCAATGCAGACTCATAGCAAACCACATGGAGTTTCCAAAGCTATAAATCTTTATGGAAGCAGACTGTCTCGTCTTTCTTCTGTGGAGCAGCTGATTGGTTCAAACCACTGACCTTGTAGTTAGCAGCCAAATGCCTTAACCACTATATAATGAGAGCTCCTTCCCACTCAAGGAAAAAGAAATGTATGAGGTATGTACATACTGGAGTAGGAATCTTAGGAGTCATCTTAGAATTCTGCATACCACAATATTCATTGTCAAGTAATAAATCTATTCCTAGTTTGAGTAGCCCCGGGGTGCAGTGGTTAAGGTGCTAGGTTGTTAATTGAGATGTTGGTGGTTTGAACCCATCAGCCACTCTGTGGAAGGAAGATGTGTCAGTCTGTTTCCATAAAGATTTATAGCCTTGGAAACACTTTGGGGCAGTTCAACCTCAGAAGTGACTCAATGATAGTAGGTTTTTAGGTTTTCTAAGAAAATTACTATTCCTACTTTACTAAGAATTGTCATGAGTGAGGGTTGAATCTTGTTGGATGCTTTTTCTATATCTATTAAGAATATTGTATATATATTTAAAGGTGCTCTGGTGGTGTAGTGCCTAAGGCACTTGACTGCTAACCAGAAGGCTGGTGGCACAAACACCAGCCACTCTGCAGAAGGGAGATTGGGCAATCTATTTCCACAGAGACACTGCCTCAGAAACCCAAGGAAGGGTTATTATGGGTCAAGATCAACTTGACAGCAGTGAGATTTTTTTTTTTAGTTATATACATTTAATATGTGAATTGTCTTGATAAATTTTTATCAAACCTCACTTCTTTTTACACATGGCTGGATCCAATTTGCCAATATTTGGCTGAACCATATGAAATTGTTGATATATGAGATATATGACCATATTTAACCTACAAATGGCAATTAATATGGCTCAACCTCATATTTTATATCTATATTTATGAGAGAAGTTGATCTCTACCTTTTTCTTTTTAGAGTATTTTTTTCAGGTTTTAGAATCAAGGTTATTCTGGCTTCATAAACTGTTAGAAAGTGTTCCTTCTTTTACTTTTCTTTGAAAGAGTTTGTTGTACCATATTGGTTTTATTATTTTCTTGCATAAACCAAAACAAACAAACAAACAAACTCACTGCCATGGAGTTGATTAGACTCATAGCGATGCCTCCTTGGGTTTCCAAGGCAGTATCTTACATAAGTAGATTGCCCAGTCTTCCTTCCAAAGAGTGGCTGGTGGGTATGAACTGCTAGCCTTCTAGTTAGCAGTCAAATGCCTTAGGCACTATGCCACCAGAGCTCCTATTTTCTCACGTATATAAATGAATTCCCTGATATGGCCATCTGGGCACTGGCCTCTTTTAATCACTTTAAAAGCTACTCTCTGTTTGTATGTTGTGGTAGTTAAGGTTATATGCCAACTTGGCTAGGCCTGGTTTTGAGTGGCTGGGCAGCTGGGGATAATTATTCCCCATGATGAGACTAGCGATCAGCTCCATGGTGGAACCTGCCATGAGCAGCTGAGTAGCTGCTTTAGGGATGTGGTCTGCTTCCAGTATATAAGGAGAAGGTTTGGGAGTGGTCTACAGTTTTTGGCATGCTTGGACCCTACATGTAGCTGAGTCTTCATTCAGCAGCCTGCCATACTCTGCCAATCTCAGGACTTTTAATGGACTTGAATTGATGGCCTGCCATGTTGTTTGATAATATCAGGGACTGTGCCTATTTACTTGTTGACCTTGGGTTTGTCAGCCTCAGCAGCCAGCAGCTGCCTGAGTGAAGAGATGCCTCCAGCTTCAGTGGGCTAGGAGCAAGAGACAGAGCTGAAGCCCAAGGTTGAGGGTCTTTCACCCAGCTCCTAGAGCCTGGCACTTTGAACCCAGACTTTAGCCTCCAAAACTGTAAGGGAATAAATTCCAGTTTGTTAAAGTCAGGGGCTCTGGTGGTGTGGTGCCTAAGGCATTTGACTGCTAACCAGAAGGCTGGCAATTCAAACCTACCAGCCACTCCTTGGAAGGAAAGCTGAGCAATCTACTTCCGTATGATATCACCTCAGAAACCCAAGGAGGGGTTGCTCTGAATTGGATCCGACTCGACAGCAGTGAGTTTTTGATTGTTAAAGCCACCAATTTGTGGTATACTCCTGTCAGAGTGGCACTAAGTAATCCAAACGGATGTCCTCACTGATGCTCGGTAAATCGGTACATACAGGTTAAGGTTTCTGGGCAGTCGTCCATGATGATTTTCTTCAGTAAGGTTGTGAAAGGGGGGACATTCTGTTGAAAAGAGAAAATTTTAGATATGCCAGATATTGCTCCAGTAACATTCTGATTGTCCAGTAATTTTACATTAGAAGTGAATGTTCTGCTATTGGTGATGCTTCAGGAAATCTACTCTGAAAGTGTTATTGGGAAAGTAATTTGGTCTCTCAGTTCTTTAGTTTCCTCCTCTGCAAAAAAAAAAAAAAGAAAAAGAAAAAAGAAAGGCAATAATAACCTCATCTACATCATAGAATAAGCAAGATTCATTTAGATCATGGGTTAACCTAAATTAGCATATTTCTGTTGTTAAGTTGTTAAGTTGGTTCTGACTCATAACTAAGGATTGCCCCAGTCCTTTCTCATCCTCACAATTGTTTCTGTGTTTGAGTCAGTCCGCTGTTGCAGCCATGGATCAGTCCATCTCATTGAGGGTCTTCCTCTTTTGCACTGACCCTCACTTTACCAAGCATGCTATCCTTCTCCAGGGACTGATCCCTCCTGAGAGCATGTTCAAAGCAGGTGAGATGAAGACTAGCCATTTTCACTTCTTCTTCTTCTTCTTCTTTTTTTTTTTTTTTTTAATTGTGATTTGGGTGAAGATTTACAGAGCAAATTCGCTTTCCATACAGCAGTTCACATATACTTTGTCTCATGTCATTGACCACAGTTTACCACAATGCAACAGCTACCCTCCCATTTCCGCCCCATAGTTACCTCTTCCCAGTGACCATCCCTCCATACTCTCCTGTGCCCTGAGCTGTCTCCCTGTGCATAAGCAGCCCTTCCTTCTCCCATGATTGTTCTCTCCAGGGCATATGTCTACTTGAGGTAAATGTTTAACTCACATGCCCATACATTGTTTGGCTGGAAATCACAGGTGTGGGTTCAATTCCAGACCTGAAGGGCAGCTAGGGGCCGTAGTTTCAGTGGTTCCACCAGGCTCTAGTGGACCAGCAAACCTGGTCCTCACCCTTTTTTTTTTTTTTTTTTTTTCCTCCAAATGATTTTGAGTTTTGTTCCACATTGTTCTCCCTCTCTATCGAGGATCTCCTACATCCCTTCCAAGTGGATGACAGTGGTAGCTGGGTACCATCTAGTTCTTCTGGTCTCATAGTTGTATAGGTTGCAGATTGGATGGTGTACCAGTCGCTAGGACTGATTGTTTCCATTAATTTTGGTTTTGCAATCTTCACTTCTGAGGAGTATTCTGGCTATCCTTCCAAAATAGATTTGTTCATTCTTCTAGCAATCCATGGTATATTCAATATTCTTGACCAACACCATAATTCAGATGCATCAGTTCTTCTTCAGTCTTCCTTATTCATTATCCAGCTTTCACATACATATGAGGCAATTGAAAATACCATAGCTTAAATCAGGCACACCTTAATCCTCAAAGAGACATCTTTGTTTTTTAACGCTTTAGAGAGGTCTTTTGCAGCAGATTTGCCCAATAAAATATGTTGTTTGATTTCTTGACTGCTGCTTCCATGAGCATTTATTATTGTCCAAAAAAAAAAGGAAATCCTTAATGATATCATTCATTTCTCCATTTATCATGATGTTGCTTATTGCTCCAGTTGTGAGCATTTTTGTGTTCTTTATGTTGTGGTGTAATCCATACTGAACGCTGAGTCTTTGATCTTCATCAGTAAATGCTTCAAGTCCTTCTCTTTCAATATACAAGATTAATCCATCTGCATATTGCAGGTTGTTAATGAGTCTTCTTTCAGTTGTAATGTAACTTTCTTCTTCATATAGTCCAGTGTACAGATTGAATAAGTATAGTGAAAGGATACAACCTTGATGTACACCTTTCCTGATTTATACCATGCAGTATCCCCTTGTTATGTTCAAACAACTGCCTCTTGGACTATACACAGGCTCCACATGAGCATAATTAATTCCCACTCTTGGCAATGTTATGCATAATTTTTTATGAGTCACACAGTTGAATGCCTTTGCATAGTCAATAAAACACAGATGAACATCTTTCTGGTATTCTCTGCTTTCAGCCAAGATCCATCTGACATACATAGTGACATCCCTAATTCCATGTTCTCTTCTGAATTCAGCTTCAGTTTCTGGCAGTTCCCTATTGATGTACGGTTGCAACAATCTTTGGTTTTCATTTTTGCAACCATTATCTTCAGCAACATTTTACTTGCATGTGATATTAATAATATTATTTTATAATTTCCACATTTTGTTAGATCACTTTTTTTGGAATATTCACAAATAAAGATCTCTTCCAGTGAGTACTTCCAATGTTAACATCCATTGGTTGAAATACCTCAATGGTACGCTGTCACTTTGTGGAGCATTGTTTTTCACCAATGCTTCATTACAGGTTGGACTTCTTCCTTCCGTGTTATCGATCCTCAATCATATATGCTACCTCCTGAAATGGTTGAACATTGGTCAATTCTTTTTTGATACAGTTGACTCTGTATTTTATTCCATCTTCATATGTTGCTTGCTGCATTGTTTAATATTTTACCCATATTGTTGTTGTTAAGTGCCATCGAGTTGGACTTGACTCATAGCGACCCTCCTTGAGTTTTCAAGGCAGTATCACTATGGAAGTAGATTACCAAACCTTTCTTCCGTGGAGTGGCTTGTGGGTTTGAACTGCCAGCCTTCTGGTTAGCAGTCAAGTGCCTTAGGCACTATGCTACCAGAACTCCTATTTTATCCATAGAATCCTTCAATATTGCAATTCAAGGCTTGAATGTTTTCTTCAGTTCAGTCTGCTTATGCAATACCCATTCTGTCCTTCCCTTTGGCTTTTGTAACTCCAGGTCTTTGCACACTTCATCACAGTATTTCACTTTCTTTTGAGTTGC
Source organism: Orycteropus afer afer (assembly GCF_000298275.1). Lineage (NCBI taxonomy): Eukaryota > Metazoa > Chordata > Mammalia > Tubulidentata > Orycteropodidae > Orycteropus > Orycteropus afer. The sequence continues at coordinate 1,861,078 of NW_006921921.1, read as the reverse complement.
CCTTTGAAATCTATTTACCTTTTTTATGTCATCATGTCTTCCAATCACTTTAGCTACTCTTTGTTCAAGGGCAAATTTCAGAGTGCCTTCTGACATCCATTTTCATCTTTTCTTTCTTTCTTGTCTTTTTAATGATATTTTGCTCTCTTCATGTACATTATCCTCAATGTCACTCAACAACTCATCTAGTCTTAGGTCATTACTATTCAATGTGTCAAATCTATTCTTGAGATGGTCTCTAAATTCAGGTGGGATACACTCAAGGTCATGCTCTTCCTCTCATGGACTTGTTATTATTTACAGATTCAACTTGAACTTGCATGTGAGCAGTTCTGCAATCGGTCCCTGCCTTTGTTCTGAGTAATGATATTGAGCTTCTGCATCGTCTCTCTCCACAGATAACAGTCTTTTTCATTCCTGTGTATTCTATGTGATGAGGTTCACATGTGTAGTTACTGTTTATATTGCTGAAAAAAAATGTATTTCCAATGAATGAATACGTCATTGGCTTTGCACAATTCTATCATGTCATCTCCAGTGTCGTTTTTGTCACCAAGGCCTTATTTTCCAGCAACTGATTTTTCTTACTTGCTTTCACCTTTTCTATTCCAACCACCAATAATTATCAATGCATCTTGATTGCATGCTTGATTAATTTAAAACTGCAGAAGTTTGTTAAAAAAAAAAAAGAACACTTCAGTTTCTTCATTTTTGCCATTAGTAGTTGATACGTAAACTTTCACAATAGTCATATTAACCAATCTTCCTTGTAGGTATATGGATATTATCCTATCATTGATAGCACTGTACCTCAGGATAGATCTTGAAATGCTCTTTCAATCATGAATGCAATGCTATTCCTCTTCAATTTGTCATTCCCAGTATGGTAGACCATATGATTGTCTTATCCAAAAATGACCAATACCAGTCCATTCTGCTTACTAATCTGGTAGCATAGTGCCTAAGGCACTTGACTGCTAACCAGAAGGCTGGTGGTTCAAATCCACAAGCCACTCCTCGAAAGGAAGATGGGGCAATCTACTTCCATAGTGATACTGTCTCAGAAACCCGATGAGGGGTCGCTATGAGTCGAGTCTGACTTGACAGCACATAACTTGACAACAACAACAATCCTAGGATATGGATTTTCATACTTCCCAGGTCGTTTGTGACCACTTCAAATTTTCATAGATTCATTCTTTATACATTCCATGTTCCAACTATTAACACACATTCTAGCTGTTTCTTCTCATTTTGAGTCATGTCACATTTAAAAAATGAAGATTCCAAAAGTTTTACTATACCACACAATTAAGTTTGCTTTACTTTGAGGAGGTAGCTCTTCCCCAGTCATTTTGAGTGCCTTCCAACCTGAGGGGCTCATCTTGTGGCATTATATCAGCATATGCTCCATTGCTACTTAGAATGTTTTCACTAGACAGTTTTTTTTTTTAAAAAAAAGAGATCACCAGGTCCTTCTTCTAGTCTGGAAGCTCTGCTGTAACCTGTCCACAATGGGTGACCTTGTTGGCATTTGAAATACCCGTGGCATAGCTTCCAGCATCACAACAGCACACAAACCAACACACTACAATGAACAGACAAAAGAGTGGTGGACATTAGTACAGCAACTGGCCTATACTAAGCACTCAGCTAAAGTTAATATGGAAGTCCCTGAGTGGTACAAAGGGTTAACATGCTTGGCTGCTAGCTGAAAGGTTGCAGGTTCAAGTTTACCCAGAGATGCCTCTGAAGAAAGACCTGTTGATCTACTTCCAAAAAAACCAGCAGTTGAAACCCCTGTGGAACATAGTTTGACCATACCACATGGGGTCACCACAGTTGGAATCTACTGGACAGAATTTGATATATGTATGGGTATGGTAAAGTTAACTTTAGCAATGTTTTATCTAGTCACTGTTTTAGAAGCATCTTGATTTTCTTAAATATGTATCCTTAGCACTAGTAAAATATTTGCTAGTGATATTTCAGAGCTTTCAAAGCATCTCTGACACTTCCTTGCACTTAACCATGTCTGCTTCTGCCTATTTAACTGTAAGATTCTTGAAGGAAGAGATATTATTTTATCTATATTTGTATCTCTATCCAAACCAAACCAAATCCACTGCCCTTGAGTTGATTCCCACTCATAGTGACCCACATAGGGTTTCTAAGGCTGTAAATCTTTACAGAAGCAGATTGTCCCATCTTTTTCCCATGGGTTTGAGCTGTTGACCTTTGGGTTAGCAGCCTAGTGCCTTAACCACTGTGCCACCAGAGCACCTTATATATCCATATTTAGGCTCAATAATCCTTACAAATGATAAAATGAAAAGAATAAATGAAGTTTATTTCTCAAAGTGTTAGAGATAGCTATTCATTAAATTGTGTCATTAATTTAAATTCCAGGAGCATATATATATTTGAAAAGTTTGATTTAACAATTTATCCTCCAAGATTTACTTATATAAATTTATTAGATTTTAGTTCTCTTGAAAATTTTAATACAGGTGCAAAGATTAGCCATTTTATAAGGAAAGATACTTTACCAAAGTAGTGAGAAATATTTTTAAATAGATCTATGAGAGACAAAAAAAAAAAAAAAGAGAGAGATTTATTAATCTCAATCTTTAAAAGGAATTTAGATCACATGGAGTAAATAAAAAATGAAATCTTAATTTTGTTTCCAGAGAGATTCTTAGACATTTTTAGAAGGCAGAGCATGAGACATACATATATTTTTTATACTAAAAAATTACTCATTGATCATGTGAAATTTAAACTTAATTCTGGGCAATCTGTATTTTTATTTGCTAAATTTGGTCAACCTAAATCTATGATTTTTAATGACAGAATTTCAAGCCAACCTGTTGTTGTTATGTGCCCTCAAGTGTGATCCGACTCATAGCGCCCCCTCCTTGGGTTTCTGAGGCAGTATCACTACAGAAGTAAACTGCCCAAACTTCCTTCTAAGGGGTGGCTGGTAGGTTTGAACCACCAGCCTTCTGGTTAGCAGTCAAGTGCCTTAGGCACTGTGCTGCCAGATCTCCTAGCCAACCTGCACCGTATAGTGTTCTGCAGTAGAACACTGTAACAATCACTGTCCTTGTGGTCTCAAATTCAGACTGAAAATTTCATTTGTGTTACTCATAGAAAATTAATTCTAAGCAAGAATTCAAATTATGCTCTATCTTTTAAAATTATCTTGCTACAGTCAGACTCCAAAGCTGACAAAGAATTAGGTGTTCAGTCTGCCTACTACAAAGGACCCTCTGCAAAAGAAAGTTGCCTTTCAGGATAAATGAAGATACAAGATTATGGCTTAACTATTGTCAGTGTCCAGCTTTGGAGACATAATATAAATTTGTATCAGGAAATACTATGATATATAAAAACCCTTTTGAGTGATAATGAACCTGGCGAACAATACTTGTCTGGGTGCATGGAGATCATGGGCAGCTTGTTCTGGAGTTTCCCAGCCCTGAGGCTAGCCAGGTACAAGCCAGAGCATGCTTTTTCATAACACTTAACCAATCTGTGCTTAGTTTTCCCCGTTGAAAGTTAAACTATTATCTACTTCCACATACATTGCAGAGATAATAGAAAAAAATAATGAAGTAATATGAAACTAATGCCAGTTTATTACTTGCTTATTCCAAGTTCCATCATTTTAATGAAATGAACACTATTACTTAGATTTGCTAACAGATCACAGTAGCTAAGATGATCTTCCCAGTCCCTGGTACCAGGGAACAATGTGTAAGGCTAAGGGAAGAAATAGAGGAAGACCTTTGTGAGGTAATCTAACAGTCAGAAGAGAGGTAGCCTCTTTATTCATGCTCTTAAAAAATGCTCTACTGTTTCAAAGAAGGATGGTAAATTGAGCGGCAATTTGGGGAACAAAAAACACTGAACTATAAATAAAATGGGATTTGCAGAAAATTTCCAACTAGTTCTTATTACAGCACAGGCCAAACGAGACCATAACAAATCAAGGCTATAAACTAAGGCTTTTAAAACAGCAAAGAATTTAGAACTATGGGAATAAATTGGGCTAAAGTCAAACAATCTTTGGTCTGAGGTTGGTAATACTGAAGTCAAGGGCTTAAACATTCATATAGCCATATGGTGATAAGCATAGCAACAATCTTTATTAACTGGCAAGGTCCTTTAATCCTAAGTCCCAAAAGTAATTGGGCATCTAGCAGACCCACACATAAACCTGCCATACCCTTGGCATACCAGAGTGAAGACCCAATTCCACAAACCCAGGTTGTTCGTTTTATTGAATTGAATAAATTTATTTTTTCCCATCTGCCTGTATTATTATTATCCCAAAAAAGGTGACTCTCCCATCTGTGCTTGTCCCTTGTTAATTGAATTGTTCTCTTTTGTATGACTAATAAAAAAGGAGGGATGCCACCAACATTTACTTCTTCCATTGTTCCCCATAAGCTTTGTCCTGGTGGTTTCTACTTTATGAAAAGTTCAACCACAAGCCTGCTCAGGCTATTTTGCCTGCTGCTTCATGCAGCTTGGGTAAACAGACATTCCCTGCAACCCCTTTCTCCATTTTGCGGGGCATTTTATTCTCTCTTATAACGGCTGAACAAGGTTTTTCAATGCCAAGATAGAAAAGGGGGGCCAGAAACCTAAACAAGATGACATGTACTGTACCAACACTCCAAGCGAACACCACCCTTGCACAATGGTGGCTTTGCAGAGCACACTTGGTGCCGTAGTTACTGTTGTACAATACAGAAAAGAGAGAGAACGGGCGGTGAAGTCCGCTGGGTCGCATTCAATATCGAGACACAAAGACAACTAACTAGCAGCAAAAAAAAAAAAAAACAGGGAGAGAGAGAGCAGGAGAGAAAGTTTCATTAGAGATCAACAACAACAACAAAAAAACCCCAAACCTCTGCATCGCCCCTGGGTCATAGCTGTGAATTCTTATACAGAAATGGTTCATTCATTACAAAAGCCCAAACTTTAATTTGACATCATGTGAGTTCTTCATTTCACAAAGTGTCTTTCATCATGTTGACCTAAAGGTTCTTATTAGGCATTTGAATTAGAAAATAATTGTTTTGAAAAAAAATGAAAGGTAGAAGCAGCTATTTTCAAGGGAAAAGGAGTAGGCCAAATAGTTTTCGTCCTTTGAGACTTAACTTTGAGCACGGCCCAGGGAAACACATTCATACTTGCTTTTCTTTCTGGGTCCCCTTGTTCACAGAAACCACTATAAAACTTTGTGGAAAGAAAAAGTACACAAAACTCATCCTGAGCTACTCTAGATAAGCACATCAATTTGCATCATTAGAGGCCCTCTGAAGTACGCCACCAGCCAATCTTGGGCTTCTAGAAACAGGCCGAGGGTCATTTTGCTCTTCACATCTACCGGTGTCACACCTGGACCCAGACTGAGTAGAGACACTTGCCGGCATTTAGCCTGAAGAGTTCTAGGTTTTTTGTTTATTTGGCAAAATGCAAGATTTGCCTTTAAATCTCTACCCATGGCCCAAGGAAGCTGAGCTTTTTCAACTACCCTATGGTTAATGTATTCATGGATGCAAGCCATAATTAGTAGATAATTTTTAGAAAATACTTCAGTTTCATGATGTGAACAAAGACATAAGGAAGAACATTCTGCTCTGTCTCGTGAGCATACAAAGACGTTTCCAACTTGTACAAAGAGACATGTTTTCCTTGAAAAGCACACTTTATATCCAGCACATTTTCTGAAATAGCATCTATGAAATTGTTCTTGCCTCTTCATTCTCAATTATGTTAGACTATATTTTCTTTAGAGTCCCTGGGTGGCACAAATTGTTAAGAGATCAGCTAGTAACTGAAGGGTTCACATTTGCGTCTACTCAGAGCCACCTCAAAAGAGAGACCTGACACTTGGAGGGGGACTGATGCAGGAGATCCTGGACGGAGTGGGAGAACAATGTGGAACATAACTCAAAATCATTTAAAAAACAAAAACAGATTTGCTACTCTCATAGAGTGTGGTGAGACCCCTGAGACCATGGCCCTTCAGGTCTGGAATTGAATTCACTCTAGTGGCTTTCAGCCAAACAATAGACAGTCATATGATGTGAACATTTACATCAGGTAGATATACTCCTTGGAGAGATAATTCGTGGAAGAGCAGAAGGGCTGTGTATGCACAGGGAGACAGCTGGGGGTAGGGGGAGTGCATGGGAGAGAAGGACACAAGGAAGAGATAACTATAGGGGGAGGAAGGGGGAAGAGAGCTGTTACATTGTGGGCAATTGCAGTCAATGTCATGAGACAAAATGTATATGAACTGCTGTATGGAAAATGAATTTGCTCTGTAAACTTTCACCCCAATCACAGTAAAAATTTTAGAAGAAAGAAAGACCTGGTAATCTACTTTGGAAGCACCAGCCACCAAAAAATCTAGGGAGTACAGTTCTACTTTGACACACATAGCATTGCCCTGAGTCAGAAACGACTCAGTGACAACCGGTACTGATGGTACTATTTTTTATAAGAAAGAACTTACAAATGACTCTTATTATGCTTTAATTGCATAATACATAAAGACAAAAACTCAAACAGAAAATACAAAAGGAAACAACAATCACCCATAACTCTGACACCTGAGTTGACAATTGTTAGCATTGTGGAGGGTAACTTTCCAGACCTTTTTCCCTCTTCTCAATATATATTTGTTTATATTAACGCACACAAACTACATTTGAATTTTTTTAATCCAAAAGCCACTATACTCCATACAGTGATTTGTAATCTGTTTCTTTAATCATGAATACCTTTAAATGTCAA
>NW_006921921.1:1851667-1853167 GCF_000298275.1 Orycteropus afer afer | reverse complement strand
AATCTTGCCCCTTGTCAGCTCTAATATACATGTGGACATTCTTGCAGCACATACAAATATGAGTGTAGAAACATTGTCTTCTAACCCTATACATGGTCATGGGCACACTACACCCTGCCTAGACATACCTGATCATTCAGCCTATCCACCCATCTATCCACCTGTAGATCAATGCTTGCCATCCCTGACAACACAGTACTGTATATGGAAAAGTGTTCATCTTTGTTGTCTGTACCTCCCAGGCACCTCTTTATGTATTCCTCTTCCTCAATGCACCATGTTGATCACTCACATTTGGTACATTGCCCTTCCCTTCACCCAAATCAGATCTTGTCTCTAGCTATCTAGCAGTGTTCCTTCCCCTCTCCTCCAATCCCTGGTAACCAACAAAGAGAATTTCCTTCCATATATAAACCTTTCCTTGACTTTTTACAATAATGAGCTAATACAATATTTGTCCTTCTGTGATTGACTTATTTCACTCAGCCCAGTCTAATGAAAATCTTATAGATAGTAACAGAACATTGTCTGATACATACAGTGCTGGAAGATGAGCCTCTTACGTTGGAAGACACTCAGATTACAACAGGGAAGAGCTCCCTTCTCAAAGTATAGTTGACTTTAATGGTGTGGATGGACTACAACTTTCTGGACCTTCATTTGTTGATGTGGTATGTCTCAAAATGAGAGGAAACAGCTGCAAACATTCATTAGTAATTAGAACACAGATGATGCAAAGTATGCATTAAGGAAAACTGGAAGTTGTCAAAAATGAAATGGAACACTTAAAGATAGATATCTTAGACATCAGTGAGCTGAAATAGCCTGGTATTTGTCATTTTAGATAAGACAATCATGTGGTCTACTATGCTGATAATGGTAAACTTAAAAGGAAAAGTTTAAAATTCATTGTCCAAAGAACATTTCAAGATCTATCTTCAAGTACAACCTTGTCACTGATAGAAAATGATCCATATGCCCACCAGGAAGACCAGTTAATACAACTATTATTCAAATTTACTCACCAACCACTAATGCCAGCAATGAAGAAATTGAAGATTTTCACCAACTTTTGAAGTCTGGAATTGATCAAACATACAATCAAGATGCATTGATAATTACTGGTGATTGGAATGTGAAAGTTGGAAACAAAGAAGAAGGACTACAAGTTGGAAAATATGGCCCTGGTAATAGAAATTAAGCCAGAGGACACATGATAGAATTTTGCATGACCAAAAACTAATGCATTGCAAATACATTTTTCAACAATGTAAATGATGACTATACTTGTGGGCCTCACTGGATGGAACACACAGGAATCAAATTGACTCCATCTGTGAAAAGAGGTGATGCAGAAGCTCAATATAATCAGTCAGAACAAGACCAAGGGCTGACTATGGAATAGATCATCAAATGTTCATATGCAAGTTCAAGTTGAAGCTGAAGAAAATTAAAACAAGTCCACAAAAGCCAAAGTACAGTTTGAGTGTATCCTGTCTG
>NW_006921921.1:1845118-1850712 GCF_000298275.1 Orycteropus afer afer | reverse complement strand
GTAAAATTTGCTGAAGATAATTTAATTCAAAGATTGTTGCAACAGTACATCAACATGGAATTGTAGGAAATTCAAGCAGGATTCAGAATGTATGAAATGAGGAATATCATTGCTAATGTCAGATGGATCTTGGCTGAAAGCAAAGAATACCAGTAAGATGTTTACTTGTGTTTTATTGACTATGCAAAGGCATTCAGTTGTGTGTTATGGGTAACAATGCAAAGTATAAGAATTCCAGGACCTTAAGTTGTACTCTTAGACCAAGAGGTAGTTGCTCAAACAGAACAAGGGGATATTTCATGGTTTAAAATCAGGAAATTTGTGCATCAGGGTTGTATCTCTTCACCATACTTATTCAATCTGTATGTTGAACAAATAATCCCAGAGACTAGTCTATATGAAGAAGAAAATGGCATCAGGATTGGAGGAAGATTCATTAATAGCCTGTGATATGCAGATGACACAACCTTGCTTGGTGAAAGTGAAAAGGACTTGAAGCACTTCCTGACAAAGATCAAAGACTAAACAGCCTTTGGTGTGGAGTACACTTCAACATAAAGAAAACAAAAATCCTTATAACTGGACTAATAAGCAACATCATGATGAACAGAGAAAATATTGAAATTATCAAGGATTTCACTTCACATGGATCCATAATCAATGTCCCTGGAAGCCACAGTCAAAAAATCAAATGGCATGTTTCATTGGGCAAATCTGCTGCAAAAGACCTCCTGAAAGTGTTAAAAATTAAAGCTGTCACTTTGAGGACTAAGATGAACCTGGCCCAAGCCATAGTGTTTTCAGTCACCTTATGTGCATGTGAAATCTGGACAATGAATAAGTAAGACTGAAGAAGAATTGATACATTTGAAGTATGGTGTTGGTGAAGAATATTAATTATACCATGGACTGCCAGAAAGATGAACAAATCCATCTTGGAGCCAGAGTGCCGCACAGAAGTGAGGATGGTGAATCTTCATCTCGTTACTTTGGTCACATACCAGGAGGGACCAGTGCCTGAAGAAGAGCATCATGCTTGGTAAAGTAGAGGGTCAGTGAAATAGGGGAAGATCCTCAATGAGATGGATTGACACAGTGTTTAAAACAATGAGCTCCACCACAGCAACAATTGTGAGGATGGCATATGACCAGGCAGGGTTTCATTCTGTTGTACCTAGGGTCAGTACGAGTCTGTACTGAGATCGGTGAGCTCTAAATATAACAACACCACCATAGTTTATTCAACCAATTCCTTTTCTGGTTCTAATTTTTTAAAAATTATATATGATGTTGCAAAAAATATTTATAATAACATCTTTGTGTTCACACTAATTTTCCATTTAAGATAAATTTCTAGAAATGGAATTATTAGGTCAGAAAACGTGGACAGTTTTAGCACTTTTGATACATAATGACAAATTGTCCTCCAGATGGACTACACCAAGTTAATATCCTATCAACAGTATATGAGAGTGCCTGGTTCGATACTCTCATCACCTCGATATTCTATGTTGGCCCATTTAATAGCCATCCCCTTCAAAGCAATAAAGGTGAACTTAAACTGAAAAAACTCTGTTAAGGGTCATAATCATCTCCACCTTTCCTCACAAGAACTCTAGAAATCTCTTTGAAGTTGATAAAGATCCATGGGTTACTGAATTTACACTAGAAATGTCAAAACCTGAAGAATTAATTTTATGGAGTAATAATAGAATATTTTTAATGTGTAAAAGATGAAAACTATAATCAGACAACCATAATTTAATCCTAGTTTCTTTTGGAAGGTTTTGAGAAATACATTGTAGAGATGCTTTTTTTGGTTGTCCAATATTCATTACCCTTCATAGCATCCTGGTTGTTTTTCCGGATATTCCCCCTTTATGTGTAGCATTGAGAGGAGACAGTGCCCCTGCCCAGCATTGGAGCCAAAGAGTATGTAACATCAACACAGTCAGAGTTTTGTCATGTGACTCAACCTTGGCCAATCAGTTACTCTCCTGGTATTTCTAATCTTAAGGGAAAGACACAGTGATATAGAGATGATTGTCAATCATGCATCTTAAGCAGCAGTGGTGGGATTCTAGAGCCTCCATGGTTCATGCTCGCTCTGAGTCTTTTCCTCCTAAGCAGCCTCGTATCCATCCCAAAAAATGGCCTTTGCTTAAGTTGCCGAGGTCTACTACTTGCTGCCAAGAACTCTGACTACATACAAATGGATGTTTTTGTTGTTGTTGTTATGTGCAACTCACAGCGACCCCTTCTTGGGTTTCCAAGGCAATATCACTATGAAAGTAGATTGCCCAACCTTCCTTCTAAGGAGTGGCTGGTGGGTTTGAACCACCAGCCTTCTGGTTAGCAGTCAAGTGCCTTAGGCACTACACTACCAGAGCTCCTATACAAATGGATAATGTGGTATTACCTTTAAAAAGCTGTGAATACTAAATAATTTTTTCTCCACCCTTCAAAATTACATCACTCCTTAAAAAGCTGCTTCTTTTTTTTTTTTTTTTTTAGCATCATGAAGAATGTGTGCTAAAGGTCAACCCTCAAATGAGATAAATCCATTGTGGAAGATTTTTCTCACTGACTTAAGTGATGAAAGCTGATATGAACATCAGCTTTGCTGGACCATTGCAAAATCAGAAAATTCTCCTCTCTGACTCTATGCTATCTTGTTTTTCACGAAGGGACTTACCTTATGGACTTTGAATATGGCTTAAGAGTGGAAAAATACCACGGGACTTTCCTCAGTCTTGTTAAGGTGAATACAAGCAGCCACAAATCTCTGGAGAGATGAAGCATTTTATATTCAGAGCCAAGATTGCTTACAGTTGCACTTGTTCAGCTTTTTATCCACCTCCTCTTCTGCTCTTACTTTGCCTTCTTTTTTCTGTAAACAGAAAGCAGCCTAAGTAGTCTACACAAAAGCATTTCAAGACAAGCTTCCAAAATACATGTTCAAGACTCTAAAAGTTTCCCAATAAAGATGTACGGCCCATGTTTTTATTCTTTCTCGCACAGGGAAGATGACAATGAGCACAGCAGTGACAGTGAAAAACCAGAAAACCCACGGCCATCAAGTTGATTCTGACTCACAGCAGTCCTATAGGACAAAATAGAGCTGTTCCATACGGTTGCCAAGGCATTCTCCCGGAAGCAGATTGCCTCGTCTTTCTCCTGTGGAGAGGCTGGTGGATTTGAACCACTAGCCTTTTGGTTAGCAGCCAAATGCTTTAACACTGTGCCACCAGAGCTCTGCATTAAGTTACTAAACACTTAATACCTGTGACACTCTGTTGTAAGTGCTACATTTGCATTATTTCATTTGATGTTCACAGTAACCTTGTGGTGGTGATATTAGCTCCCATTAATAATAATAGTAACAATAAAATATATTAATTGTATAACATGAAAAAAAAAAAACCTCACTGCCATCAAGTTGATTCTGACTCATAGTGACCCCCATTGGGTTTCTGAGGCTGTAAATCTTTACAGAAGTAGATTACCCCATCTTCCTTCTGCAGAGTAGCTGGTGGGTTTGAGCCACTGACTTCTGGTTAGCAGCCAAATGTCTTATCCACTATGCCACCAGAGCTCCTGAATTATATAATATAGCATATGAAATATATTAATAATAAATGTAACATATCATGTATAATATATATTGTCATTGTTGTTATGTGCTGTCGAGTTGGACCTGGCTCATAGCTACCCCTCCTTGGGTTTCCGAGGCAGTATCACTACAGAAGTAGATTGCCCAACCTTCCTTCTGTGGAGTGGCTGGTGGGTTTGAACCACCAGCCTTCTGGTTAGCAGTCAAGTGCCTTAGGCACTACGCTACCAGAACTCCCATAATATGTATAGTATAATATAATAAAATATTATTTTTATTATATTATGTTATCTGTATTATGCTATTATTATTCCCATTTCATGTACGGGAAAGCTGAGACTAGAGATGTAAGTACACTGGAGATAAACGTACACACTAGACATCAATGTACACAAGCAGTAAATGATGGAGCTTGCCTTTGTACTCAGATTCTTAACCACCGTGGATTTTGTTTGTGTTTCCGAGATCACAGTTACGTAAAAATTTCCCCAAACATTTCTCTTATTTCATCAGATGGATTCTCCAAAGGCCTTTTCATGTAATAGACAAAGACTGTAGAGATCATTTGTAACGCAAGCCTTTGGGAGTACATGCCCGAGAAATATGAAGTGGAATTTTATTCCTCTCTTGTAAATTGGGTGGGTTTGTATAAGTTTATGACTCTGCTGGGACGATCTGGTAGCTGGGGGACAAGCTTCTTCTGCCATTTGTCAGAGAGCAGTTTTTCTGGTTCTTGGTGTCTGAAGTGGTACCGCACTGACTCCCCGGGCCTGGGATGTGACCAGAGCAGGGAGGAAGGGGCAGCAGAGGCTGGGAATGTTGCGGAAAGCAGACACTGTGCCGGGCCTTCTCCAGATCTTCCACATTTCTTGTACTGCTTCTACCCAGTAATTTTCCAACACTGGATTCCATCCCAGTCACTGGTGAACATTACACTAGTGAAGCCTCCTTTCCTGGGTCAGGGCCTTTGAAAATGCCATTTCTGTCTTGGAAAGAGGACACCCGGTGTCTACTGTTCTGCACTTGCTTATTCAAAGGTGGAAACACTTTCATGGTGTTTCCTTCTCCTTTTTATCACTGGGGTGAAAACTTGCAGACAATAATTTTGTCACCTGCCACCTCTCACTGTAAAATGTGCTGCTTGCAGACAGATATTCTTGACCTAACCGAAGCCTCTAAACTTGTTCCCTTTTGCATTTTCATGTTTGGAGCAGCAAGGCTAACCCACAAGCAGCCTCCGTCCCCCCCATTAAATAGAATCACGTCTTTTTATTTGAAATTCCGAAGTCCTATGCTTAAAACAACGAGCTCTGGTGGCACAGTGATTAAAGCATTCAGCTGCTAAGCAAAAGGTCTGTGGTTCAAACTCACCAGCCCCTCCACAGGAGAAAGATGACATCATCTGCTTCTGTAATGATTTACAGTCTTGGAAACTCTATGGGGCACATCTACTCTGACCTATAGGGTCACTATGAATCAGAATTGACTCCATGGCAAGGGTTTAGTGCCTTTGGTGCTTAAAACCTTGATTTGAACACACTAGGTTAAAGCAATTATTTAATATTTTACTATCATTATTCCTAAAAATAGTTCAGGTATAGCAAGGATTGTAAGGCTGGCACAAGACTGGAAAGTGTTTCATTCTGTTGTACATAGCATTGCTATGAGTCAGAGCCTACTTGATGGCACCCAACACCACCACCACAACAACAACATTCCTAAAAACAAAAACAAAAACAAAAAAGGGCTTTCTGCTTGAGCACGGAACTGAAGCTCTTGCTGCAACATCTGGAGAGGACACACATGAAGTTTTTTTTAATACATATGAAGGTTTGTGCTTTACTTTAACATCAACTGCCATCTCCTGTAGTCTCCTTTCCGATTTTGCCCATCACTGAATTTCATTGTGTAGTGAAAGCATAGTGGCTAAAGCACTTGACTGCTAACCAGAAGGCTGACGGTTCAAACCCACCAGCCACTC
>NW_006921921.1:1827417-1845018 GCF_000298275.1 Orycteropus afer afer | reverse complement strand
CTACTTCCGTAGTGATACTGCCTCGGAAACCCAAGGAGAGGTCGCTATGAGTCGGGGCCGACTCGACGGCACATAACAACAACAACAACAACAGTGAATTCAGAGACCTGGTGACACAACGGTTAAGTGTTTGGCTGCGAAAGGCTGGCAGTTCGAACGCACCCAGCAGCTCCGCGGGAGAAAAACCTGATGACCTGTTCCCTTAAAGATTACAGCCTAGAAACCCTGAGAGGCTATTCTACTCTGTCACATGGTGTGGCTACAAGTTGGAATCTAGTCCATGGCACCTAACTACAATGACAGTTCAAAGAGATGGTCGAAACGGAGCTTTCAGAATAAAAGTTCCCTCTCTCCATAGTAACTCTCTCTCTTTCTTTCATACTCAACACTCTTGAATTTGAGACCAGTCCCTCAATACAAAATAAATCCACCAAGTTTCATCAGAGTCTGATGGCTTGCAGGAAAAATCAGCCAAACACAATTACTTCTACTGGGGTGAAATTTGCCAAAAGCATTTCAAATTAACACTCTAAAATACCTGAGGCTTTGAAATTCTTTATTTCAAATAATTCTCTCTCAGGAGGAGCTGGTGAGGAGAAATGCAGAATGTGCATTGATCACTTCAAAGAGAGTCCATTTGTGAGAAAGTCACAATAAATTCTACTTTGGGTAAATTTTGTACCAAATTATGACTTTTATCAATTTTAGTAATCTTAGCCTACCATCACCACCACCAACAAAAACAATGTAACAATGGCAGCAAAACTAGTCACTTGCACTTTGGGCTGGCCCAGAACAAACACTGCGCTGATTTCCAAAGATCCTATTCTTCCATACTTTCTTCTATTACTACTTCAGACTACATATTCGGAAGCAGTGTTACATGAAATGAAAATGGAAATTAAGCCAATACTTAATTACCTAAAAAAAAAAAAAAAAAAAAAACTCATTGCCATGGAGTCGGTTCCTTGGGTTTCTGAGGTGGTATCTCCATGGAAGTAGATTGCTCAGGCTTCCTTCTGAGGATACTTAATTAGATATTTTTAAATATCTAGAGTTTTGGTTTCAGTATAGATTCTATTTTAATTTTTAAAGTCACAATGTTCTTTTATTTTTTTTCTCAACATTTTATTATGGAAATTTTCAAAAGACAGATAAATTGAAAGAATTATATAATGCATATCTCTATGCTCACAACTAGATGCTACAATTAACACTTGTCTATATTTGTTTTATTATGTATCTATCCATTTATCTATCCTTGTATATTTGTTTAAATTGTGATACATATATATATATATGTATATATGTATATATATATATACACACATATGTGTGTGTGTGTGTGTGTGTATATATATATATATATATATATATATGTACAAAATGTTTGCCAGTCCAATCATTTTCACCTGTATAGATTAGTGACATTAATTATGGTCATCATGTTGTACAACCATCACCTTTATCCATTTCCAAATTATACCATCACCCCAAACAGAAGCTCCAAAACAGAAGTGTTCCCTAAGCCTTGAGTCTTCTTTTGCCCCTCCCTCCTACTCACCCTGGTAAGCACTAATAAACTTTAGTCTCGATTGTGGTGGTTGTTAGGTCAAATCCGTTCTGACGGATAGCGAGCCTATGTCCAACAGAACAAAACTCTGCTCTGTCCTGCGCCATCCTCACAGTCATTGCCGTGTTTGAGCCCATTGTTGCACTCACCATGTCAATCCATTTCCTTGATGGTCTTCCTCTTTTTCACTGACCCTCTCCTTTACCAAGCATGATGTCCTTCTCCAAAGTCTGACCCCCTCCATAACATGTCCAAAGTACGTGAGAAGTGTCATCATCCTTAAGGAACATTCTGGCCATACTTCTTCCAACACAGATTGGTTTGTTTTTCTGGCCGTCCATGGTATATTCAGTATTCTTAGCCAACATCATAACTCAAATGCATGAGTTCTTCTTTGGTGTTTCTTATTCCCTGTTGAGCTCTCAAATGCATATAAGGCAATTGGTCTCTACACACTTCCCTATTCCAGATATTTTACATAAGTGAAGTCATACAACATTTGTCCTTACAGTCACAAGCACTTCAATCTGCACATCATTAATTAGAGATTAATATTTGTTTGTTCACTTGGTTTTAATGTACCTTATTTTAGTCTTCCTTTGTGTTTCTCTACTAACATTATTGGTGCCGTGGTGGTTCTGTGGTAGAACCCACACCTTCCATGCAGGAGATCTGGGTTCTATTCCTGGGCACTACATCTCATGTGCAGCCACCACCCGCCTGTCAGTGTAGACTTGTGTGTGGCTATGATACTGAACAGGTTTCACAGAACTTCCAAACTAAGACAGACTAGGAAGAAAGGCCTGGAGATATGCTTCTGAAAACCAGCCAATGGATGACAATGGGCCAGTCCACAACCAATCATAGTGAAAGTGCAGGTCCAGGTAGCTTCTTATTTCACTGTGCATTAGGTCACCAGGAGGTGGGGGCCGATTCTACAGCAGCTGACAAAACAACACTGACATTATGCTTTTCTAGACTTTCTTAAGAAGCTCTGGTGGCATAGTGCCTAAGGATTAGACTGCTGACCAGAAGGCTGGTGGTTCAAACCCACCAGCCACTCCCTGGAAAGAAGATTGGGCAATCTACTTCTGTAGTAATATCGCCTGGGAAACCCAAGGAGGGGTCGTTATGAGTCAGATCCAACTCGACAGCAGTGAGTGAGACTTTCTAATTTCCTTTTCCTGTTTCTCATCATGCTTGGTAAAGTGGAGGGACAATGAAAAAGGGGAAGGCCCTCAACAAGATGGATTGACATGGTGGCTGCAATGACGGGCTCAGGTATGGCAAGGATTGTGAGGCTGGCACAGGACCCGGCAGTGTTGTGTTCTGTTGTACATAAGGTCGCTATGAGTTGGAGCCAACTTGATGGCACACCTAACAACATTTCTTCTCTTTCCTGAATTGTCTTTATTCTTTTATTTTTCTTGCTCTTTGTTATCTCTCAGAGGCTTGGTGGTGCAATGGTTAAAACACTCAGCTGCTAACCAAAAGTTCAGTAGTTTGAACTCACCAGCCTCTCCATGGCAGAAAGATGTGGCAGTCCACTGCCATAAAGATTCACATTCTTGGAACACCTTTGGAGCAGTTTCACTCTGTCCAATTGGGTTACTATGAGTCAGAATTGACTCAACCAATGGTAGTGAGTTTAGTTTGTTTTTTATTACCTCTACTTTTTTTTTTTTTTTTTTTTTTTTTTTTTTTTTTTTTTTTTTTTTTAGTTTTTATTGTTATTTGGGTGAAAGTTTACAGAGCAAATTCATTTTCCATATAGCAGCTCACACACACTTTGTCTCATGACATTGACTGCAATTTTCCACAATGCAACAGCTCCCCTCCCACTTCCACCCCATAGTTACCTCTTCCCTGTGTCCTTCCCTCCCATGGACTCCTGCCCCCGGAGCTGTCTCCCTGTGCATACACAGCCTTTCTATTCTCCCATTGTTGTCTCTACTTTCATTCCTCTCCTTTTGCAACAGGATTTCTCAGGTTGAGTGCCAAGAGTCAATACTGAAAACTGACTTGTGCCTAGTAAAGATTACAAAGTTTGTAAGTAGCTGAAATCAGGGAATGCTGGAGTCTATTAGGCAAATGTGAGGCTTTTGCTTTGTTGAAATAGTCACAGCAGGCCCTGACTCCTCTCACACCATAATGAAGGTGGTTTATTGGAAGATAGTGAAGGGCAAGTGACTTTCCTGGATTTTGAGGGGTTTAGACTCAGGTGCAGTCTTTGTTTCACTTTTGAACCCAACAACACCTTTTCAGTGCTTTCTCCCCCATGTCACTGATGTATGTGAGTGTGTGTGCAAGCTCATGCAATATGTGCAGTTTGTGTGTGCGTGTCTCCCTGTCACATTTGTGGCCTCTATGGCAGACAGTTCAACAAGGGGTTTGTCACCAAGTGTCTTTAGACTTTCAGCTTTATTGGTGCAATTTTTTCAGTTTGTTTGATTCCCTATGCTAATAAAGCTTGTCTCTGCTTCAATCAAAGCATAATCTCTCTCCCCCCCTTTTTTTTTCCATAAGCAAGGCAGCAATCTGTTCTGTTTAAATGCCTCATCATCTTTGCTCTCCCATCCCTGTTTCCCAGATTTTAGAGATTGTTGACTATTATGTAACAGATGGCCCGGCAGACCTCCGACTCTTTATGGTATTGGCCAGCTTGGCTCAGAAAAATAGCAGCACTGGCGTAACTATTCCCAGGCATGGGACGCTCATGAATTTTAACTCCTCTGCAACAAAGGAATTCAAAGGAGTAAGAGCCAATCTATCAGGAGCCGAGGCAATTAAAAGACTTAGATTGGCATTCTGCTGAGGAGGATTCCCTTCCTGGGCTCTGAATATTTAGACTCGATTAGGTCAGCCTGGCTACCATTCATCTCTGCCCTGCCACAAGGCATCACAACAATGACTCAAAACCAGAAGCCAATGAGGTTTTTTATTTTAATGATAAAATGTTTGTATCGTATAAGGAGACCAACAGGGATGGGACAGAAGAATCATACATAAGAGTCCACCTGACCTTTCCAAGGACAAGTCCAATGATGACCAGAAAGAGGTCACCCTTTCTGGCTTGGGGTTGCTTTCCAAGGCCTTGGTGTTTTGTATTTTAGCTACTTGAAGGTTGGGCTGAAGTCTTGAGTTACTCTTCTTCTGACAATTATTTCAGAGCATGAAGCTATCTCATGGAGCAATGTGATGAGGATGTGGATGGAGGTCATTGGCCTGTGTTTGCACTAAAGAATACAGAAATGAGCAAAGAAGAAAATAGCTATTGTTTATAGTCCCTCCACTGCAAAATATTTGCATATATTGGCTTTTTCCCCTGATTTTTACACTTTAAATTATCCACACAACGGAAATGATAGCATTTCTCTTTGAAAAAAATTAGACTATTACAGGTCAAGCTTCACAATAACCCATATCCTTTCCACCTCCAAGTAGACCTCAAAGTCAGCCCATATTTACTTCTGTGATTGCAATGTACAGCCACTGCTTCTTTCTTTCTTTTTCTTTTTACACACACATCATATTTTGGTCACTGTATATTTTCTTTGTTGTTGTTGTAGTTTTGAGCTCAACTGTTGTTGTTGTTGTTATGTGCCATCGAATTGGATCCGACTCATAGCAACCCCTCCTTAGGTTTCCAAGGTGGTATCACTACGGAAGTAGATTGCCCAACCTTCCTTCCGAGGAGTAGCTGGTGGGTTTGAACTGCCAGCCTTCTGGTTAGCAGTCAAATGCCTTAGACATTACACTACCTGAGCTCCCTGAGCTCAACTAGTTATGCTTAAATATTTTCTAATACCATCTTCTATCATTTCTTTGTGTGTAGGAGCAAAATGGGGATGTTTCTGTGTGTGCCCAAGCCACTGTCTGGAACATCCAGAATAAGAACTCCAAAGTTATTTTTTAACCTGGAATAATAACTGGGGAAATCAAAAGCTGTATTTCCAATTCATGGCACAAAATTATTTTAAAATATGAAGGAAATTTGTATATTATGCATGTGTCTGTAAAATAATAAGTGCTGAGTTAAATGGAATTATTATCATTATTATTAATTATTTTTGTTACATAGTTCAATAACGTACTTTATTCAAGAGGAAATTGAGGGCCAGAGAAGTAAGGTGAAGACTTAAGATCAATCAATGGATTAGGGACAGAGCTGGGACTAGAAGCCCTCGTTTCCACTTGTGGTCTTTTTTTTTGTTTTGCATTAAAGTATGACATTCAGTTAAGTGTCTACTGAGTACCAGATCCTGTGGGGAATTCAAGGAAAGTGCAAGACAAAGATATTACTCTTGCAGAGCTGAAAATCTAGGTGGGAGAACCAGATGAACTTCAAGGCAGCATTAGAGAAGAATTCAAATACAAGATTGTGCTAAACTGGGTGGTATTGATAGTAAGACAAATAAGACTTCTATGAAGGGACAGGATTATCCCCATAGAGGAATTTTCATTTTGAACTGAATCTTGAAGGTCAGAACTGAGAAAAGAATGACAGAGGGTACATTGATGGAAGAAAGAAGCAAGAAGATAAGCAAAGGCAAAGTGGAGAGTGGCCTGGCTTTTAAGGGTCAAAGTCAGAGACAGTGTGACTGGCTCAAGGGGTGTGGCATGGTGCCAGCCAAAAATGAAGTTGAGGACATAGGGAGAATAATAACCTTGATATCTTAGGCAGTGCAGGAAATTTTCTATTCTGACTTGTTTACTTTTTGAGAAAGAATTTGGAAGGAGCATCTCAGAAAAGGATTTTCCCAATACTTTGCACCCCTATTCTGGCTCGAATTTTTGAGATACAAAACTGGAAATATAAATTTAATTCATATTTGAGTCTATCTTGATAGAAAGTCTGAAGTGAGAGTTTCTCAATACGAGAATCTTGGACCACCATCACTACCACCACCGGCAATGCTGCTAAGAGCAAAAACAATATCCTCACCTACCACCACGATCACTGATATCACCTCAGCAATATTATCCCTCATCCATCATTTTAAGCCCAACAGCATAACAACAATATCACTCCCACCATTACCTCATTAACAGCATCACCCACCATTTAACAACATAACCCCACCAACAAATCACAACCACCAATACCACCAAAACTATGACCTCTCCTACTAGCACTTTACCCAAATGACTGTTATTGTTATTGCTGTTCATTGTTAATGAATTGGCTTTGACCTATGGTGGTGTTGTTTTTGTTATGTGCCGTCAAGTCGGACCTGACTCATGGCGACCCCTCCTTGGGTTTCCAAGGCAGTATCACTACGGAAGTAGATTGCCCCATCTTCCTTCCAAGGAGTGGCTGGTGGGTTTGAACTGCCAGCCTTCTGGTTAGCAGTCAAGTGCCTTAGCCACTATGCTACCAGAGCTCCCATGTATAACAGAATGAAATTGTGTCCAGTCATGTGCCATCTTCATGATTGTTAGCACGTATGAGTCCATCGTTGTAGTTAATGTGTCAATCCACCTTACTGAAGGTGCAAAAAAGGCATGGGGATAGCATCTTCTGACCTCCTCCAACCTCACAAAGGGGAAACAGAATCACCATTAACAGCACAAGGCTTATTCCTATGAGGCCAGACATGTCACCAGCCTCCAGACTTTTTACAAATTCTAACACCAACCATCCCTCCCACAGCACTCACTACTTCTCTCCTGGGTTCAATAATTCGTTGCAATGCCCACATAGAACTTACAGACAATACGATTATGGGGTTTATTAGAGAAGTAACAGTCTACAACTCAGGTTCAGAAATGCTTTCAGGACACAGTTCTTCAATCAAGAAAGTCTCCCCTCTGCCACACCCTCTGGCCCTTGGCCTCTGGGCCTGGCCTCTGCCTGCTCTGGCAAATGTTACAAAGCTCTTTTAGCTCTGCTGATAGGTACGTCTAGATGCAGCCCACTCTGCCAGTAAGCCTCCTGCCCAAAGGCACTCAGCTTTCTTGCTCCATGGGCTGGCAAGCCCACTGCTCTGTCTCATGCCTTTTGGTTCCACTGCCACCATCTCTCAGCTGAGTATCTCAGCTGGGCATCTCTGCTGGAAGTCTCTGCCAAGGAGGTCCAGCACAGGGATCTGGGGTCCAAAAATGAGCTCCGTTCCACTCCACACTATCTCCAGATAATCTCTCCTGATGGCAGTGAGAGCACCTCTTCTACCTCTGTTGTTGTTGTTGTTGTTATGTGCTGTCGAGTCGGCCCCAACTCATAGCGACCCCACCTTGGGTTTCCGAGGCAGTATCACTACGGAAGTAGGATTGCCCAACCTTCTACCTCTAGGAGGGCTCATTTTAAGCCCAGCAGCATAGCCAAATAAACCAGTCCTCACATTAGCAATCCATACACCCTATTTGCATGGTCCCACCCAGTAATTTGATGGGAATCACAAAGACCATGGCAGAAACACCATACTTTTCTAGACATTATCCCTTTCGTTCTTCAAAAATTAACATCCCCTTCACAATCAGTTTAAGTATAAACACACCCATGGAAGCCTGTAAGCCAGCCACTTCATGCCTTTATCTCTCCCCATTTTAGATAGCCAATATCTAAATGGCCCTTAACTCTGAAACCAGTACTGTGAGATTAGTATGTTCCTTTCTTTGAAGAATCTTCCATTCTGGTTGGAACTTGGAGCACTGCATCCATAAGCAAAGACCAGTCCAGAGCAAGCCATCAGATTGTAGCAATTTATACCAGCTCACTATCAAACATCTTTCTCTTCATTTGATCAGGGTCTGGTCAGTTCAGTCCTAGCCATCCCAGCTAGGGCATGGGTACCAGCCGCAAGCTTGATAGTCACACTCCTCCTTTCACTTCTGACCAACATCAACCAGCACCTTCTCTCTATCATCTCCAGCCCTCAGGGGCTAGTTCAATGCCTATAAGTTCAGAAGACTATACAACACCCTACAGACCAGCCAGCCCTTCCTCTCAAAGTTTCTTATTGCTGCACCTCCCCTACTTCCACTCATCAAGTGGACCTAGGTAGTCACAAGTGAGCAGCATACAAGGCTATCTAGTTACTGGATTTCTTTAATGTCTAGTACTGGAACGGGTTTCTCTCATGGACCATAACTTTCCTGCCTGGATACACCCTAGGCCAAATCACTTGCTCAAAATTCAAAAAAATCATTTTTTTTTTTTTTTTTCCTCTGCAGGTCCTTCCTTCAAATGCAAATCTTCTGTTCTGTAGGTAGATCTGGGTGATCTCTATGTCTTTTCAAATGTAAATATTTTGCCTCAAGGTCCTGGTGAGGTTCAGGTTTTCTACCTAAACCTCAAATACTCTACATTGTTTTTGTTGGTCCACTCCCAACTCATTTGTTGTTGTTGTTATGCCCTTGAGTGGGACCTGACTGATAGAGACCCCTCCTTGGGCTTCCGAGGCAGTATCACTACGGAAGTAGATTGCCCCATCTTCCTTGCAAGGAGTGGCTGGTGGGTTTGAACCACCAGCCTTCTGGTTAGCAGTTAAATGCCTTAGCCACTATGCTACCAGAGCTCCCCCCAACTCATAGCAACCTTATATACAACAGAACAAAACATTCCTGGTCCTGCGCCAGCCTCATAATCCTTGCTATATGTGAGCCCATCATTGCAGCCACCATATCAATCCACCTCCTCAATGGCCTTCATCTGTTTTGCTGACCCTCCACTTTACCAAGCATGATATCCTTCTCCAGGGAATGATCCCTTCTGACAACATGACCAAAATAGGTGAGATGAAGTCCGGCCATTCTCACTTGCAAGGAGCATTCCAACTGCTTTTCATCTGGGACAGATTTGTTAGTTCTTCTAGCAGTTCATAGTACTTTTAGTACTCTTTGCCAACACCAAGACTCAAAAGCATCAACTCTTCTTTGGTCTTCTATATCCATTGTCCAGCTTTCACATGCATATGAGACAATTGAAAATACCACGGCTTGGGTTAAGTGCACCATAGTCTTCAGAGAGACATCTTTGCTCTTCAGCACTTTAAAGAGGTCTTTTGCAACAGATTATCCCTGTGCAATATATCGTCTGATTTCTTGACTGCTGCTTCCACTGGTGTTGACTATGGGATCCAAGTAATATGAAATCTTTGACAACTTCAATCTTTTCTCCATTTATCATGATGCTGCTTATTGGTGCAGTTGTGAGCATTTTCATTTTCTTTATGTTGAAGTGTAATCCATACTGCATACTGTACTCTTTAGTCTTCATCAGTAAGTGCTTCAAGTCATCTTCACTTTCAGCAAGCTAGGTTGTATCCTCTACATATTACAGATAGTTAATGAGTCTTCCTCCAAGCTAATCATGTTCTTCTTCATATAGTCCAGTTTCTCAGATTATTTGTTCAGTATACAAACTGAATGAGTATGGTGAAAGGATACACAGCCCTGATGCACACCCTTCCTGATTTTAAACCATGCAGTATCACTTTGTTCTGTTTGAATGCCAACCCTCCTGGTCTATGTACAGGTTCCTCATGGGCACAGTTAAGTGTTCTGGAATTTCCATTCTTCTCAGGGTTATCCATAATTTGTCATGATCCATGCAGTCAAATGGTTTTGCACAGTCAATAAAACACAAGTAAACATCTTTCTGGTACTCTTTACTTTCAGCCAAGAACCATCTGATATTAACAATGATATCCCTTGTTCCAGGTTCTTTATGGAATCCAATTTACATTGCTGGAGGTTTCCTTTCAATATACTGCTGCAATCTTTTTTGAATTATCTTCAGCAAGATTTTACTTGCATGTGTTATTAATGATACTGTTTGATAATTTCTACATTCTGCAGGATCACCTTTCTTCAGAATGGGTACTGATATGGATCTCTTCCAGTCAGTTGGCCAGATAGCTGTCTTCCACATTTCTTGGTATAGATGAGTAAGTGCCTCCAGCATGACATCCTTTTGTTTAGACATCTCAATGGATATTCTGTCAGTTTCTGAAGACTTGTTTTTTGCCAATTCCTTTAGTGCAACTTCGACTTCTTCCTTCAATACCATTGGTTTTTGATCATATACCACCTCCTGAAATAGATGGACATTGACCAGTTCTTTTTGGCACAGTGACTCTGTGTATTCCTGCCATCTTCTCTTGATGTTTCCTGCATCATTCAATATTTTACACATAGAATCTCATCTGTCAGTTTGTCACACTGTGGTGGCTTGTGTGTTGCTGTAAGTTGTAGGCTATGCTACCAGAATTTCAAATGCCAACAGGGTCACCCATGGTGGACAGGTTTCAAGAGAGCTTCCAGACTAAGACAGATTAGGAAGAAAGAAGAGGCCATCTACTTCTCAAAGTATTAGCCAGTGAAAACCTTATTAATAGCAGTGAAACACTGAGGGTATATTACTGGAAAACTCTATGGACTGCCCTGAAACATTGTCCAGTGTAATGCTGGAAGATGAGCCCCTCAGGTCAGAAGGGACTCAAAATAAGAATAGTGAAGAACTATCTCCTCAAAGTAGAGTCAACCTTAATGATGTGGATGGAGTAAAGCTTTTGGGACCTGCATTTGCTGATGTGGCATGATTCAAAATGGGTAGAAACAGCTGCAAACATCCATTAATAACTAGAACATGGAATGTATGAAGTAAGACTCTAGGAAAATTGGAAGTTGTCAAAACAGAACTGGAATGCATAAAGACCAATATCCTAGGCATTAGTGAACTGAAATGAACTGTTTTTGGCCATTTTGAATCAGAGAACCATATGATCTACTATGCTGGGAATGACAAATTGAAGAGGAATGGCATGGCATTCATAGTCACAAAGAATGTTTCAAAATCTATCTCTATCCTGAAGTACAATGTTGTCAGTGATAGGATAATATCCACATGCCTACAAGGAAGACCAGTTAATACTACTATTATTCAAATTTATGCACCAACCACCAAAGCCAAGGGTGAGGAAATTGAAGATTTTTACCAACTTCTGCAGTCTGAAATTGACCAAACATGGAATCAAGATGTGTTGATTATCACTTGTGATTGGAATTCAAAAGTTCAACAACATAAGCAGCAGCTAGACATGTGGACTTTGCCAGATGGAATACACAGGAATCAAATTGACTACATCCGTGGAAAGAAGTGATGGAGAAGCTCATTATCTTCAGCCAAAACAAGGCTAGGAGCTGACTGTGGAACAGACCACCAACTACTCACATGCAAGTTCAAGTTGAAGCTGAAGACAATTAAAAGAAGTCCACAAGAGCCAAATATGGCCCTGATTCATTGAACAACAATGACCAAAAACCAGACAAATTGTGGCATGACATCAAGAACACCATCCATGAAGAAAGCAAAAGGTCATTAAAAAGATAGGAAAGGAAGACAAGGCCAAAATGGATGTCAGAAGACACTCTGAAACTTGCCCTTGAAAGGAGAGTAGCTAAAGCAAATGGAAGAAATAGCAAGATAAAAGAGCTGAACAGATTTCAAAGAGCAACTTGAGAAGACAAAGTCAGTTATTATAAAGAAATGTGCAAAAACTTGGAGTTAGAAAACCAAAAGGGAAGAACATGGTTGGCATTTTTCAAGCTGAAAGAACTGAAGAAAAAATTCAAGGCTTGAGTTACAATACTGAAAGATTCTGTGTGCAAAGTACTCTACATATAGGGGTTGAAACAAAAGGCTGTTTCTTCTGGGCAAATTCTAGTTCCCCTTTTAATATATCTAATCAAGTACTGGCTGAAGGTGGACTTACAAGCTGTCTGTTATCCACAGCCAATATTCATTTCTAACATACAGCTAGGTTTCAGAACATTTGATATCCATAGTACATTCAGATTAACACATAATCCTTTTAAAACATTCCAGTTTCATGTCTTCACCTTGACTATTTTTCCATTCTATGCATATGGCCTTGGACCTTTGGCTGGGTGTAACCAAAATCCCCAACACCCAATCAACTCCTCTAATTGCCTGGCTCTTGCCTCAGGACATTCTCTCTTCAGCTGTGGCAAAATATCTCTTATATTCCTTTCCACTGTCACTGGTAAAACCAAAGTAACCATTTAAAAATCAAAAGTTTCACTTCCCAGACCCCTTTGTTCTTCGTCTTACAAATTCCCATGCTTCCATGAGTCTGGAGCCATTGCAAAGAATCCTGCTTCTGATATCAACTGCAAAAGAAAAGCATGGGGGCAGCATCTTCTGACCTCCTCTGACTTCACAAGGGGGAAACAGAGTCGCCATTGACAGTACAAGGCTTATTCCTATCAGGCCAGACATGCTTTTTTACCAATTCTGACACCAACCATCCCTCCCACGGCACTCACTACTTGTCTGCTGGGTTCAATAATTTGTTGCAATGGCCACACAGAACTCACAGACAATACTCATGATTATGGGGTTTATTAGGGAAATAACAGGCTATAACTCAGATTCAGGAACGCTCTCAGGATACAATTCCTCAATCAGGACAGTCTCCCCTCTGCTATGCCCTCAGGCACACCGCTCAGGACCTTGGCCTCTAGGCCTGACCTCTGCCCTGCTTTGGCAAGTGTCACAAAGCTCTTTTAGCTCTGCTGATAGGTACACCCATGTTTACCCCACTCTGCCAGCAAGGCTTCTGCCCAAAGGCACTCAGCTTTTCCACACTGTGGGCTGGCAAGCCCACTGCTCTGTCTCATATTTCTTGGTGCCACTGCTGTGATCTCTATGCTTGGCATCTCTGCCAAGGAGATCGATCCAGTGCAGGGATCTTGAGTCCAAGGAGGAGGTCTACTCTACTCTATCTCCAGCTATTCTCTCTTGATGGCAGTGAGATCCCCTCTTCTGTCTCTAGGAGGGCTCATTTTAAGCCCAGCAGCATAGCAAAACTAACCAACCTTCACATTAGAGTTCCATACACCTTATTGGCATGGTCCCACCCAGTAATCTGGTGGGAATCACAAAGACCATGGCTAGAAATGCCACACCAAGTTATCCACTGCGCCACACAGAGTTTCCCTCCTTTTCTCCGATCCTCTCAAAACATGATTTCCTTTTTTCTTCCCCTAGTATTAGGTCTTTCCTGATGATGTATCCAATGTAAGCAAATCAAAGCCTCTCCACCCTTACATCTTAGGAGCATTCTGGTCATATTTCTTCTAAGACTGATTTATTAGTTACTGTCCAATCCTCTTAGAAAAAAATTTAAAGGTGTGTTTTTCTGGATTGAGTTATTTATAGATTTTAACGAGAAAACAGTATTGAAATGAGAAGAAATAATATAGTTAATTCAAAGAATCTTGAAAATTCAGAGTATTATGAAGCGTTAACAAAATAACAGATGATTTAATTAAAACATCGAGGAGAAAATCTGATAAACTATACAGCATGAAGGTAAATGAAAATAGTTCCCAAATTATGCCTATTGCTTAGGAATGCAGTCTTGGGCTGAAAGAGCAAGAACTGTAAAGATAATTTTGACTACAGAAAAATACTCGGCATAACTTTTAACAACTTAAAAGCCTAAAGTGAGCATATTTATTTACTGGATTTTGTATCTCTTGCCAAATAATTCAAAATTTCTCCTCTTTATATGTGAGTTTCCAAGCACACCAAAAATTCATCAGTGTCTAGTAATTATTTCTAATTCAGTCTGTCCTATTCTCCTCTAGTTAAAAGCAGAATACCATGATATGGGATCCACTGCAACTGTAGCTCTCATCGGCAACCTACCAACATTTACTGTGGAAGCTCATGTAAGGAGTGGTGAGATGGTAAGAACAGAATATTGGATTCTGATTTAGCTTCAGAATCAAGAATTATCAATGCACAGAAAATAGTGCCACAATCTGTCTATGGAAGACCAATGTGGTAGATGGGACGGCATGTCTGTTAAGGCTCTGAGAACCAGAGTCCTATGCAATGTACCACCTAGACACCATCAGCTACCAGGCCTTTCAGACCCTCTGGCAACATAAGAGGGTCACCCTGTACAAGATCATAAAGCCATCTTGTAACGGTCTACATGCATCCCCCTGACCTTTATTCAGGACCACTTTACTTCCAGAGCTTCCTGGCCTTGGCTGATGCTACAGTTGTGCCCACACCAAGTTTTATTTCTACCTCTGCTCAGTCCTGCTTTCTTTCTCTCCTTTCTATAGATAATCCTCAACAAATGAACTATTCACTAAACACTGCCTAAGTTTCCACCCTGGAAGCTCTAACCTACAATAATAACCAGTCTTCTTTCTCAGCCTCAAATGCCTCTTTTAATCATTGTTGTTCTTAGGCATCATTGAGTCACTTCCAACCCATATCAACCCTACCTATGTTCAACAGAATGAAACACTGAGCAGAATTTGTTTTACATTCAACAGTTTGTGTACGAATGGTTTCACTCCCCAATTATCATCCCCAGCCCTAACCCACTCTCCTCCTTTCCTTTCCCAGTTTCCCCCCCCCCCCCCCCCCCATGCCCTTCTTAGTTACGCACTCCTGTCTGTCCAGCATTCCCTCCATGTGAATGCTGCTCCTCTGGTGCCCCATGGCCACTTGCTCCAAGGGGTGTATCTCTGTAGAGTAGGTGGGTGCATTGCCCTGGGTTGGATGTTCTACATGTAAGTCTTACTGTTATTGGGCTAAGAGCCAGCCCTTGGGAGTGAGTTTTATCCCAGGGCTGAAGCATATCTCAGGGGATCTTGGGGGTCCCACCAGACTCCATCAACCAGTAATCCTGGCCGTTTTCATGCTTTTGAATTTTGTTACACGTTTTTCTTCCCATTCTATCCAGGATGTCCAGTTTTGATCCCTTCGTTTTGGCCCATTGTTGAAGCCACAGTGTTAATCCATCTCTTTGAGCATTTTCCTCTTTTTCACTGGCTCTCTGCTTTACCATTGGTCTTACGAAATTACATCATGCCATCTTCACCATTGTTTCTATCACCAAGGCCATGTTTTCCATGTTTCTTCTCTGTTTCCAGCTTTCACATTCCAATCACCAGTATTTTCAATGCTTTTTGATTGCATGTTTGATCAATTTTAGACTGCAGAATTTGGTAAAATCTTTAATTTCTTCATTTTTGGCATTAATGGTTGATATATAATTTGAATAATAATCAAATTAAGTAGTCTTCCTTGTAGGAATAAGGATATTATCCTATCATTGACAGCACTGTACTTCAGGATAGATCTTAAAAATCTTCTTTTTGACCATCAAATGGGATTTTCTTCCTGTTCATTTTCTCGTTTCTGATGTAGTAGACCATATGATTGTCAAAATGACCAAAATCAGTCCATTTAAGCTCACTAATGCTTAGGATAGAAGCTCTGGTAGCATAGTGCCTAAAGCACTTGACTGCTAACCAGAAGGCTGGCGGTTCAAACCCACCAGCCACTACTTGGAAGGAAGGTTGGGCAATCTACGTCCATAGTGATATTGCCTCAGAAAACCAAGGAGGGGGTCACTATGAGTCAGGTGTGACTTGAAGGTACATAACAACACAAACAACAATGCTTAGGATGGGAGCTCTGGTGGCGTAATGCTTATGGCATTTGACTGCTAACCAGAAGGCTGGTGGTTCAAACCCATCAGGCACTCCTTGGAAGGAAGATTGGGCAATCTACTTCCATAGAGGTGTCACCTTGGAAACCCAAGGAGGGTTCGCTATGAGTCAGATTTGACTCTACAGCAGTGAGTTTGTTTTTTTTTTTGTTAATGCTTAGGATATAGATCTTTAAACATTCCATTTCATTTTTTATGACTTTCAGTTATCCTAAATTCATACTTCATAAATTCCACGTTCTGAGATCATTAAAAGACAGAAACTTTGAACTCAGGTGAGATTATAAAAAGGCAGTGAAGACAATATTCACTTAGGAGGAATATCTGGTGTGTGTTGTTGTTAGGTGACATTGAGTCAAGTCTGACTTATAGGAACCCTATGTACATCAGCGCAGCTCTGGTGGCATAGTGCCTAAGGCATTTGACTGCTAACCAGAAGGCTGACAGTTCAAACCCACAAGCCATTCCTTGGAAGGAAGGTTGAACAATCTACTTCTGTAGTGATACTGCCTTGGAAACCCAAGGAGCGTTCATATGAGTAGGATCCAACTCCAGGACAGTGAGGTTTTTTCCTTTCTTTTTCTTTTTTAATGTACAACAGATTGAAACACTGCCAGTCCTGCACCATCTTCACAATCATTGCCATGCTTGAGCCATTTGTTGCAGCCTCTGTGCCAATCTATCTCATTGAGGGTCTTCCCCTTTTTAGCTGATGGTCTACTTTACCAGGCATGATATCCTTCTTCAGAGAATGGTCCCTTCTGACAACATGACCAAAGTGTGTGAGAAGAAGTCTGACCATTCTCACTTCTAAGGAGCATTCTGGCTGCACTTCTTCCAGGATGGATTTGTTCATTCTGGCAGTCCATGGTATTTTCAGTATTGTTCGCCAACACCATAATTCAAAAGCATCAACTCTTCTTCAGTTTGTCTTACTCATTATTCGGCTTTCACATACATATGAGACTATTGAAAATAATACCATGGCTAGGGTTGGGCACACCTTAGTCTTCAAAGTGACATCTTTGCTTTTTAACACTTTAAACAGGTCTTTTGCAGCAGATTTGTCCAGTACAATACATCTTTTAGATTCTTGACTGCTGCTTCAATAGTTGTTGATTATGGATCCAACTAAAATAAAATATTTGATGATTTCAATCTTTTCTCAATTTAATGTGATTATTCATCTTCATCAGTAAGTGCTTCAAGTCTTCTCCACTTTCAGCAAGTAAGGTTGTGTCTGCATATTGCAGATTGTTAATGACTCTTCCTCCAATCCTGATGCCACATTCTTCATATAGTTCAGCTTCTCAGATTATTTGCTCAGCATACGTATTGAATAAGTATAGTGGAAGAATACAACCATGATTCATACCCTTCCTGATTTTAAACCATGCAGTGTCCCCTTGTTCTGTTCGAATGACATCCTCTTGGTCTATGTAGTTTCCTCATGAGCACAATTAAGTGTTCTGGAATTCCCATTCTTCTCAATGTTATCCATAATTTGTTATGATCCACACAGTC